>NC_057794.1:423126038-423426038 GCF_018294505.1 Triticum aestivum | reverse complement strand
AAAATTTATTCCATTGTTGTAGGGAAACGTTGGCTTTTCGCAAAACATGTTAACCATACAGCCTCCACCAGCCATGTGATTGCTACTCTATTATAAATCCTCAAGTACTGTGCGTGTCAGCATTACTAATCCAGGGATGACACTGATGCACAGAGATCAGACTGTTTGAGGTCTTGTCGCTACATGTAATCTCTATTTAAAAATGGTGCTCAATGCTATATATTATTTCCCAATGATGTATGGCTATCCTATGATGTTTGAGCAGATCCATTTTGTCCTATGGGTTAATTGATGATCGTGATTGGTTTGAGTTGCATGTTTTATTATTGGTGTTGTCCTATGGTGCTCTCTGTGTCGCACAAGTGTGAGGGATCCCCGCTGTAGGATTTGCAATATGTTCATGATTTGCTTATGGTGGGTGGCGTGAGTGACAGAAGCACAGACCCGAGTAAGTAGGTTGTTTGCGTATGGGAGTAAAGAGGACTTGATGCCTTATAATTCTATGGTTGGGTTTTACCTTAATGATCTTTAGTAGTTGTGTATGCTTGCTAGAGTTCCAATAATAAGTGAATATGATCCAAGAAGAGAAAGTATGTTAGCTTATGCCTCTCCCTCAAATAGAATTGCAATAATGATTACCGGTCTAGTTATCGATTGCCTAGGGACAAATAACTTCCTCGTGACAAACAACTCTCTACTAAAACTAACTTAGTTGTGTCTATCTAAACATCCCTAGCTTTTATTACATGCTCTTTATTATCTTGCAAACCTATCCTATCACACCTACAAAAGTACTTCTAGTTTCATACTTATTCTAGGTAAAGAGAACGTAAAGCGTGCGTAGAGTTGTATCGGTGGTCGATAGAACTTGAGGGAATATTTGTTCTACCTTTAGCTCCTGGTTGGGTTCGACACTCTTACTTATTGAAAGAGGCTACAGTTGATCCCCTATACTTGTGGGTTATAAAGACCTTTTTCTGGCGTCGTTGCCGGGGAGCAATAGCATGGGGTGAATATTCTCGTGTGTGCTTGTTTGCTTTATCACCAAGTGGATTTTATTTGCTGTTCTAAGTTCTCTATCTTTAGTTATGGATGTGGAACACGAAATACAAAAAATTAGGTTTACTTGCTACTCATGGAGATGGGGAACCTCCTAAAACCCTCAATGCTCATTATGTGAAAGATATTATGCACTACTTTAATAATCCTGAGAAAACCCCATCCAATTATATAATGGGAGACATGTTGGATCAACATGAATACTTTAGGGATTATCGCTTGACTCAAAAAGGGAAACTATTATGGGATCAAATTTATATGTTGCATTGGTATGCTCGGCAACTATGCTTGAGATATGATTATACTTATTGCTCTAGGATGAAGGCTCCACACCTTCCCTTATCATGCATATTTAATGATAATGAAACCTTAGCTTCTTATGCTAATGGTATATATGATTGCTATGATGTGGAACGAATAGAAGAATTTGTTGATTTTAAGGGTGCTTGTGAAATTGAATCTTTGTTTAAAGAGTTTGAAGATTTTGATGAGTCAGTTTATAGACCTGAAAATTTAGCTATCCTTAAATATTGCTATGAGAATTATAAATACAATTATGATATTGATGAATTTATTGAGAAAGTCTCCGCTGTCCGAGAAGAGACTAATATTTTGCAGGAGTCTATGGAAGAAGAAATTGATGAAACTGTGAGCTCATTGGATGAAAAAGATTATGAGGAGAGCGAAGAACAAAAGGAGGAAGATCGGATTAGCTACCCGTGCCTACCTTATAATGAGAGTAATTCTCCAAATCACACATTATTTAATGTCCCTTCGTTCTTACCAAAGGATGAATGCCATGATAATTGCTATGATCTCGTTGATTCGTTTGAAATATCCCTTTTTGATGAACTTGATGCTTGCTATTCTTGTGGCCAAGATGCCAATATGATTATGCTTATGGAGATGAACTTGCTATTGTTCCTTATGTTAAACATGAGATTGTTGCTATTGCACCCACACATGATAGTCCTATTAACTTTTTGAATTCTCCAAACTACACTATATCGGAGAAGTTTGCACTCATTAAGGATTATATTGATGGGTGGCCTTTTATCGTTGCACATGATAATTTTGATGAATATATGCATGTGCTTGCTGCTCCTACTTGCAATTATGAGAGAGGAACTACATCTCCGCCTCTCTATGTTTCCAACACGATAAAATTGCAAGAAACTTATGCTATGCATTGGCCTTTACTTGATGTGCATGAATTATTCTTGTATGGCATGCCGTTGCATAGGAAGAGAGTTAGACTTCATCATTGCTTGATATAGGTTTCTTTGTGCTCACTACTTAATGCCAAATCATTCCTAATTCAAATTGGCTTTGATATACCTTGGGATCCGGGTGGATTCATTACTTGAGCACCTTATGCCTAGCTTAATGGCTTTAAAGAAAGTGCTACCAGAGAGACAAGCCAAAAGTTTTAGAGAGTCATTTATTTCTTTTGAGTGCTTTTATAGAGTTTAAAAACAAAAAAATTAAAGAGGGGAACCCAAAACTTTTCAAAAAGGAAAGTGAAAGTGAGAGAGACAAGCATTGTTGAAGTGAGGGAGCTCCTTGAACTTTGTTCATGCTCACGGAAACTTTTTGAATCTTGATTACATAAACTTTTCAACAAAAATAATTATCTCCTTGTAAAATTCCATTGTATTAGAAAAATAATGTGCCAAGATTTGCCTTTAGGATGTTTACATTGCTTGTTGGTTTGTGCGGTGCAAATCAGAAACTTTGGCTGTAGTGCGTGATTTTACATTTTTTTACTAGAATGTCAAACGGTTCTGAAACTTTTTTGCACTATCTTTCTATAATTTTTTTTTTCCTAATTTTTTTAGAATTTTTGGAGTACCAGAAGTATGGTGAACGTTCAGATTACTACAGATTGTCCTGTTTAAGACATATTCTGTTTTTGATGCATTGTTTTTCTTGTTTTGATGAAACTATTGATTCTATTAGTGGATTAAGCCATGAAAAAATTATATTACAGTAGCTACAATGCAAAAACAAAATATGAATTGGTTTTCAATAGTACTTAGAGTAGTGATTTGCTTTATTATACTAACAGATCTTACCAAACTTTCAGTTGAGTTTTGTGTGGATGAAGTAACTCGCATACCACAACTGAAAACAAAACAAAGGATTGGATTGCAGAATAAGCCAGAACAAACATATGCTAGAGATTTCGTCCGAAGTTTTTGTGGTGGGGCCTACACGAGCTCGATCGTACAACACCATCATGTACAAGGCAGTGCACATGACATACGAAGCGTCCCCGAGTCAGCATAGCCAAGGACTCTTTAAGACACAATGAGACCACTCTAAAACCAACCGTGGATAGGCGGACCACTAGACGTCGAACCCCAATCTCATATCATACATCCGTCGGAAAGATATTCTAAGAGATACTTGAATTCCCACTTATAAACTCCTGAAATTTTCCGGTTATGCGATCAGGTGTTGGGGATACAGGGGAAGCATAATATCTCACCCAAAACTACACAAATCCATCCAGCTGTATCCATCCTTCAACACATAACCAAGAACCCTTCGGAAATCATTTACCTCAACCTTCGAAAAGCATCCGTTATACGAGTTATGGCAATACTCCCGAACTCCCGCCCCAGTACTGGGTGGCATCGAGGTTATCTCACCAACAACTGCATAAAAGAGATTTTCGATGTCGGCGAAACTCAGGTATTCCAAAACTGTAACGATAAGATTGTGACGACAACACCTTGGAGCTCAACTCCCCGGGACACTGCCACAACCCCTAAATGTCAGGAGGCACCAAGAACAATGTTCTCGTCACAAAACCATCGGAACGATTCCAAGATACCCGCGTGATCCTAATTTTTTTAGTGAAATTTGAGAAGAGAAGAGTCAAAACTCTATGTCAGGAGGCCTCACCAGAGCGACGAAGGGACTGAGGAGTAAAAAGAATCCTACTCTCCGATATATATAATCCTAAATGGCTCAAAACATTTTTCTAGACTCAACAATGCCAGCGATTCGATCAAGTAGGGGGCTCCTAAAGTCGGGGAAGGCTCTGATTACCAACTTGTAACGCCCTCGATGTGGCGATATCTCCCATGTGTCGAAGCACGATTTAGAGGCATAACCGCATTGAAAGCAATGTCGCAAGTGAGTCAATCTTCACAACAACCCATGTAATGAATAAGGCGAAAAGAGATACATAGTTGGCTTACAATCACCACTTCACACAATACATGAATAAAACATTACATCAACCAGGTACAATCAAGGTCCGACTACGGAACCAAAATAAAAGAAGACTACCCCAAATGCTACAGATCCCCGATCGTCCCAACTGGGCTCCACTACTGATCAACTGGAAACAGAACAACATAACGAACATGAACTTCAACGAGCTCCTCCTTGAGCTTGGTTGCCTCACTTGCATGATATCATCGGCACCTGCAAACTGGTTTTGGAAGTAAACTGTGAGTCACGGGGACTCAGCAATCTCACACCCTCGCGATCAAGACTATTTAAGCTTATGGGTAGGGAAAAGTTATGAGGTGGAGCTGCATCAAGCGACTAGCATATTTGGTGGCTAACATACACAAATGAGAGCGAGAAGAGAAGGCAAATGCACGATCGATGAACTATGATCAAGAAGTGATCCTAGAACAACCTACGTTCAAGCATAACAACAACACCGTGTTCACTTCCTGGACACCACCGGAAATAGACCATCACGGCTACACACGCGGTTGATGCATTTTAATTAAGATAAGTTTCAGGCTTTCTACAACCGGACATTAACAAATTCCCATCTGCCCATAATCGCGGGCACGACTTTCGAAAGTTCATAACCTTGCAGGGGTGTCCCAACTTAGCCCATCACAAGCTCTCACGGTCAACGAAGGATATTCCTTCTCCCAGGAAGACCCGATCAGGCTCAGAATCCCGGTTACAAGACATCTCGACAATGGTAAAACTAAACCAGCAAGACCACCCGCTATGCCAACAAATCCCGATAGGAGCTGCACATATCTCGTTCTCAGGGCACACCGGATAAGCTAAACGTACAGGAGCCGACGTAACCCAAGTTGCCAAGGGACGGTCCCGCATGGTGCTCTGGGTTGGACCAACACTTAGAGAAGCACTGCCCCGGGGGTTTAAATAAAGATGACCCTTGAGCCGGCCGAGCCAAGGGAAAGAAAAGGCTAGGTGGCAAATGGTAAAACCGATGTTGGGCCTTGCTGGAGGAGTTTTATTCAAGACGAACTGTCAAGGGGTTCCCATTATAACCCAACCGTGTAAGGAATGCAAAATCAAGGAACATAACACCGATATGACGGAAACTAGGGCGACAAGAGTGGAACAAAACACTAGGCATAAGGCCGATCCTTCCACCCTTTACCAAGTATATAGATGCATTAATATAATAAGAGATATTGTGATATCCCAACAAATATCCATGTTCCAACATGGAACAAGCTCCATCTTCACCTGCAACTAACAACGCTATAAGAGGGGCTGAGCAAAGCGGTAACATAGCCAAACAACGGTTTGCTAGGACATGGTGGGTTAGAGGCTTGGCTTAGCAACATGGGAGGCATGACAAGCAAGTGGTAGGTATCATAGCATAGGCATAGCAAAAGAGCGAGCATCTAGCAATCAAAGATAGAAGTGATTTCGAGGGTATGGTCATCTTGCCTGAGATCCCGCAAGGAAGAAGAACGAGTCCATGAAGAAGACAAACAAACATAGTCGAACGGATCCTCACAAACGCGACGTTAACGGAACTAACCCGAAGAAGCAACACCAGAAAGAAGCAAACAACATGGTAAACAACCATCACATAAACATGGCATGATGCACAACCAAGTATGATGCATGTCCGGTCTAAATATGCATGGCATGGCAAAGTGCACAAACAACTCTAGAAGTTAAGTGGAGCTCAATATGCAACGAGTTGCATATTGATGAAACACCACATCAATTATTTAGTTCTCTCTCGGTTATGAACTCACCAATACTAAATGTTGTTAAGCATGTCAAGAGATGATACATAACAAAACTATACCATCCAAACAATTTAAATGGGGTCGGGTATAATAAACAACAAACCCGGTAAATCCCCATATGCCTTAGTAATTTAATGCAACAACAATTTAAACATTTTAATTGTTGTTATCATGATGTGGATGACATGAGCAAGTTTATGCAATTTTTATTAAAAGTTGACAAGAGCATTATGAAGCACTTGTCACCGTGGTGGAAAGAAAAGGGGTGCCACGACAACGAATCCAAAAATGATGCCACGGCAACATATCGGTTCCGGTAACTCGATTGAGATCCCGGTGCAAAAAAAAGTGCGGCGGGATGGTGACATGCGATAGAAGGTGGGGTGCTCTCGGATACCGAGTTCCCACATGTCGGTGGCAAGGCAAAAAGAGGGGCGACATTATCGAACAAGGGTGCATCTCATACAACATGCATTCATTCGTTCACGGGCGTCGTCTCGAGGTTATACCTTCAAAGCATGCGTTATCGGAGGGGTTCAGGTTCGATGCAGTGTAGGGGAAGTAGACGTTCTCGGGACGTTCGGTAGTGGAAGTAGGGGTACATGAAGACGGTAGAGGTACTTGTGATCTTGGCGGCTGTCACATCCCTAGTTCTGGTATGATCCTAGGCTTGCTTTGTGCATCATGTTTAAATTTCAAATGAATTTGAAATGGGGAAAGTTGCAAACCCTATCACCAAAGTTTTTCCAATAGGTTCAACTTTAAAATGGATTTTCAATGAACCCAAAATGCTCTCCAAAAATGTTCATGCTCTTTGGATAATGTTGGGAACAACAACCAGAGGTGATGCACATTTTTGCTACACATTTTGGATTTTTGAATCAATGCATAAATATTTGATTTGGAGCTATTTAAATTATATAAATATTTTAATGGCTCCAAAAATGTTGGGAATTGGTGAGGGTCTCTAGAATATTATATCTAGATGCCACAATTATTTTCAGCATTTATGGAAATGTTTTAACATTTCTTTTAGATACAAAACAAATGTCAGAAATAAAAAAAAGGAAAACAAAAAAGAGAGAAAACACTTACCTGGCGCTTACCTGGTGGCCCAACAGGACCGGCCCAGCTAGGCCCAACCCACCACCGCAGCCTCGCTGTCGTCTTCCTCCCCGGACAGAAGGACGATCACGTGCTCACCGCTCGCTGGCCACGAGCCTCGCCAGCTCCTGCTTGCCGCTCCCCGTCGATGCCCTGGCCTTCTATGGAGACGCCACGCAAGCCCCGACCCCCTCTCACTCCCTCTCACTCCTCCCCCTCCTCTGTCCTCTCTCTCGCACGCACCCGAGCACTGCCGTCACCGCCGACAAACACCACCGCGGCCACTGCCTTCCCCTCGCCTCTCCGACGTGCCCACGAGCTTCGCCTCAAGGCCCTCTCTCTCTCCACCAAGTCACGCGCCCACGGAACGTCGGAAGCGACACCACCGTCTTCGTTTCCATCACCGACCGCCGGAGATCTTCCTTGTTGCCTCGCTTGCTCCGGGCCTTCCCCGAGCCCGCTGGCCTACTCTGCGTGATCCCTGTGAGCTCAAATCCGTTTCCCCCTCCTTCCTCGTGCTCTATCCTGCATCCTAGCCGCTGCCCCGCGAGCACCCGAAGCCGCCGTCCGCCATGGCCGGCGAGCTCCGTGCCCCTGTGATCCTCCGCTCCTGCTAGTTGCTCCGGCAGGCTCCTGTTTCCCATTAGGTGCTGCCTAGCACCCCCCGTTCGCTCGCCTCGAGCTGCAGCACCCTGCCCGCACATAGCCGAGCTCCAGTCGCCGCCGCGAGCCTTGCTCCGGCGAGCTCCGCCGTCCCCGCGACTTCCCCTATGCCCAGGTGGATGCGGTCGAGCGTGGGCTACCGATTGGTAGTCCCCGCGCGCTCTTCCGCCGTCTGTAGCGCGTTCCGTCAAAGCACCGCCGCGCGGTTTGGTCGTCGCCAGCCGAACTCCGGCAAGGCTGACATGGCGGCTTAATTAGCACTAATCCCATAGCCTAATCCCCCCCTGATACTGACAATGGGCCCCAGAGCCAAGTCAACACTGGTCAATGCGGGTTTGACTCGGGCTTAACCCCAGTGTCACTGTCATGTGGCCCCCACATGTCAGGTTTGACATGGTCAGCCCTGCTGACGCCTCTGTGACGTCACGCTGACGCAGTAATTGTTTTTCTGGATTTTAAATAATTCAGAGAATTTCAGAAAATAGTTAAAACTTCTAAAATTCATAGTAATTCAACCGTAACTCCAAATCAAATAAATTATATATGAAAAATTATCAGAAAAATGCAAGGAATCCATTTATGCCAGTTTCATGCATGGAAAACCAACTTATACTTGTTGTATAAGTGAAAACCTAATAATGGCATGTTATGTATTTAATTTGGGGTTTGCATATGAACCCTTGGTTCATATGGACTTCAACCAAATTGATGCTAGATGCATTAGGGCAAATCATAGCATCTTTGAAATGTCATCTTCATTCATCATATTGTTGCATATGGTTGTTTATTGATTGCCGGCACCGTCCCTTCTCGATAGGTTCTACTCTGGAAGGTGTCCCGAGTACCTGTATTAGGAGCAGTGCTTCTTCGTGAATCTATCAGGCAAACAAACCCCCTTGAGCATCTCGATAAATCCCACTCTCTCGCTCCTTCTCCTTTTACTGCATTAGGACAACAACGATTCAAACGGCTACTTTCTACTGCGGTAGCTGAACCCATTCCTCTGCATGACCTGTCATTGCCACAGTAAATAGTTGAAACCCACTAGCATGAGTAGGAGTTGCTTGAGCCTTAATGTGCCTGCTCATCCATGCTTGTTTTCTTTATGCCAGCTATGCTTAGAGTTGTGTTAGGTCTGATTCATCGGGAATGAATCGGAGTGGTGCACATGTCCTACCAGTAAAGGCTAAGTGTGTGAACACGTTCTGGTAAAGGTAGCGATGAGAGGCCATGTAGGAGTACATGGTGGGTTGTCTCATTGGAACCGTCCCTAAGCACTGAGTTCTGTGTATGTTATCCAAGTCCAGTTACTACCACACATTGGGTTCCGATCATCCGGCCCCTCTCGGATTATTAATCCACTTGATCTCTGTCCAGGAGTTGCAACTAGTTTCTAGCGTTTGTAGGTAGTGCTACTTGTCTACCAGGTGGTGCCCGACGGGACGGACTTGGGACAGACTAGGCACCGTGGCACGGTGTACCAAGTGGCACCCGGATGGTGGGCTTGGGAACCCTGCACACATCGTTTGGGGCCGTGAGCGACACCCGGCCGGATCTCCTTGCGGATGGAACCCGAATAGGCGATAAACCTGGACGAGAGACTTGTGTGGTTAGTCAGGTCGTGGCCGACTCCCTCGCCCGGCTTCCGCTTGAAGGTTGCCGAGGTACATGACGTGTACAGGGCTATAAGTGGCGAGAGCGTGTGTGAAGAAGTACACCCCTGCAGGGTCAATATTATCTATTCGAATAGCCGTTTTCCTCGGATATGGAAACTTGGAGAACTTATGTAGTACATAGACAACTTGAAGTGGATACTCTAAAATCCGCAAGATAAGCGTGAGTGTTATGGATCGCCTTCTCGTAGGAAGACGGGAACGGATCCATAGTGGAGTATTGATATGGTGAATATGTGGACTCGTGTGCGTCTTCTTACCTTAAAGAAGTTTCTGATACTCGTAGTATAGGTTAGCCACTGAGTCAAAGCTGGCTTGCTGCTGTTAAAACTCCACCACCCCCCCTTTTGTTGATAATGTTGCATATGTAGATAGTTCTGATGTAAGACTTGCTGAGTACCTTTGTACTCACGTTTGCTTATTTATGTTTTGCAGTTGGTTACACTAGTGACTTCGACGAGTAGCTTGTATCCCAGCTACGATCTTGTACCCTTGGGAGGGTCGTGTTTAGTCAGGCTTCCTAGTCTTTTCCTTTTGTAGTTGTCTGTACTCAGACATGTAATGCTTCCATTGCTTGTATGCTCTGAATAATGGGTCATGAGGCCCTTGTTTGTATGGAATGCTATGTGGCTCTTCTGGGCCTTTATCTATGTGAGTTTGAGTTATGTTGTGATGCCATGTTGTACAACACATACTTGCATGTCATGCGTACGTGTAACGTGTATTGCTATGTGTGGGATTCGACAACCTAGTTGTTTACCTATGGTAGCCTCTCTTATGGGGAAATGTAGTCTTGTGCTTCCATGAGCCATAGTAGTCCGCTACAGCCCGGTTCACCGGAGTCCTGCTAGCCTAGCACTACTGCTCCAGAACACTTGACTGGCCGGCATGTGATTCACTTCATTCCTGTGTCTGTCCCTTCGGGGAAATGTCACGCGGTGACATCCCGGAGTCCTGTTAGCCCAGTGCTACAGCCCGGATTCGTACGTTGTTAACCGACATGCTCGAGGTTGATTCATGTATGCCTGTCCCTGTAAGTTAGTGCTATTTTGGGTTCACGACTAGTCATGTCGGCCCGGGTTCTCTGTCATATGGATGCTAGCGACACTATCATATACGTGAGCCAAAAGGCGCAAATGGTCCCGGGCCAGGTAAGGTGACACCCGTGGGAATACCGTGCGTGAGGCCGCAAAGTGATATGAAGTGTTACATGCTAGATCGGTGTGACTTAGGATCGGGGTCCCGACAGCGTTGGTATCAGAGCCTGACTGACTGTAGGATTACCAAGCCAAATTGGTCGAAGTTGAGTCTAGAAATGCTTTAGTTATATAAGGGAATTGATTGTGGAAGGGAACGTAAGGCTCTTTTTACTCCTTTACCTCATGTCATTCTTTCTGAGTCAGCCTCTTCTTTTCTACGAGGGTTAAGGCCTAGGGTTTTCCTCTTTCTCTCAGGATGACGTGTTACTAAACCCTAAAGTCTTAGGATTGTTGGGTTGTGTCTCCTTACAGTTCTGCTACTTCCGTGTGTCCTCAGTTTGACCCAGAACCTTGATATTATGATGCTAATTGATTATGCTATTCCTTTGATGAATGTCTCAAAAATCCTTTTGAGCATTTACAGCCGTTATGCTGCTGAAATTGTCCTAGGATTTCAAGAATTTCCAATGCTTTTGCATTACATTCCGCATCCCTATGTCGATGCTAATTCCATCCTCATTTCCTTGGTTTCTGTGCCAGGATGTCGTCTGCTAACCGAGGTTCAGTTGCTCATAGCAAGTACCACGGAGATGGTAGGGATGAGGATCCTCCTGACCAGCCTTTGATGGCAGAGTTCTTGTTAGCATCCGAGAGGAACAAGCATGAGACTAACCGCTTGCTGGCATAGATTGAGCAGAACACCGCACATCAACGTAAGAAGTTGGTTTCCATCACCGACTTCATTGGTCTGAAACCACCCACCTTCCGTCATTCCATTGGGCCACTCGATGCAGATGACAGGCTCCGAAGCATCACTCACAAGTTGCTTTCTACGAACGTGGCTGAAGGTGACAAGGTCACCTATGCTACCTATCACCTGGAAGGTCCTGCTAGTATTTGGTGGCAGAGCTATGAGGCTATGCTTCTAGCTGGTCAGATTCCTACCTGGAGGGATTTCACGGAGGCTTTTCGTGAGCACCACATTCCTCAGGCTCTCATTGACCGCAAGAGGGAAGAGTTCTGTAGTTTTACCTAGGGTAAGTTGCCTATTGATGCTTACAGTAGGAAGTTTGTAAACCTCGCCCGCTATGCTACAGAAGAAGTGTCCACGGACGCCAAGAAGCAGGCTAGGTTCCGGAAGGGTCTCAACCCTAAGTTGCATCGTGATCTCCACCTGCATCATTGTGATACTTTCTAGGCTCTTGTGAACAAGGCCATTAATGCAGAGATAGCTCAACTCACTTACGAGGAGTCTCGTAAGAACAACCGTGATCTGGGTTCTTCCTCCCGCTCTGGCTCTCAGAAGCAATGGATTTCGATTCCAAACTTAGCTCTTCCACCTCGATATACACCGAGGCCATCCGATGTGGCGCCTCACCCAACTCAGCAACGTGCTCCACCCAGGTCTATTAGTGGACCACTTGCCAATGTAGGTCCATGTCCTACCTCAGGAACTTGCTTCACCTGCGGAGAACCAGGACACTACGCATGTGACTGCCCTCAGTCCAGTTATACTCCACCCTAGTCTGAGAGGTCTGTTGGCCGTGAAAAGCGATCAGTCAAGATGATCAGTACCAAGCCAGCCTCCATTGAACGAGCATGTGTGCATCATGTCTCAGCTTCAGAAGTTCAAGATGACCCCGATGTCGTACTGGGTATGCTTCTTGTCAATGGTCACCCAGCTTCAGTTTTGTTTGATACTGGAGCATCCGACTCCTTCATATCCGAAGGTTATGCTCGGTTTCATGACATGTCATTTTGTGATATGCCAACTCCACTAATAATCCAGACTCCTGGTTCCAAATGGAAAACCTCCAAGGTAAGCCATGGTAATGAAATCCTTGTTGACAGACTGGTATTCCTTGCTTCTTTGATATCTCTCGAGTCCTCAGATATTAACATCATCTTGGGTATGGACTGGATGACAGCTCATCATGCCAAGATAGATTGTTACACTAGATCTGTTCAACTTACACATCCATCTAGCAAAATAGTCACTGTCTCCACTAGAGTTGCAATGCGTCAACTCTATTCTCTTAATGCCAGCCCTCTTCCAGACCTTGAAGATATTCCGGTAGTCCGTGACTTTCCGGATGTCTTTCCAGAAGAACGGCCAGGTGTCCCACCTGACAGAGATGTAGAGTTTGTCATAGAACTTATCCCAGGAACTGTTCCAATCTCTAGGAGACCATACAAGATGGCACCTTTGGAGTTAGCCGAGCTTAAGATACAACTTGATGAGTCCTTGCATAAGGGTTTCATTCATCCCAGTTCTTCTCCTTGGGCTTGTCCTGTCCTCTTCGTCAAGAAGAAGGATGGTACGGATCGGATGGTTGTAGATTATCGTCCCATTAATTTGGTCACGATAAAGAACAAGTATCCGCTCCCCAGGATCAACGACCTGTATGATCAGCTCGCTGGATCCTCAGTCTTTTCCAAGATGGATTTGAGGTTAGGCTACCACCAAATCAAAATCAGAAATGGGGACATCCTCAAAACGGCCTTTGTCACTCGTTATGGTCAATACGAGTACACCGTGATGTCTTTCGGCCTAACCAATGCTCCAGCTACTTTCTCCCGCTTGATGAACTCGATCTTTATGGAGTACTTAGATAAGTTCGTCGTGGTTTATCTCGATGATATTCTTATTTACTCGAAGAACGAGGAAGAGCATGCCGAACATCTTAGGCTTGTGTTAGAAAAACTCAGAGAGCACCGCCTTTATGCCAAGTTCTCCAAGTGTGAATTTTGGTTGCCAGAAGTGACCTATCTAGGCCACGTGATCTCTGGTAAGGGCATTGCTGTCAATCCCGAGAGAGTCAAAGCCGTTCTCGATTGGACTCCACCCGAAATCGGTCAAACAAGTTAGGAGTTTCCTTGGTCTAGCCAGTTATTGTCGCTGCTTCGTTGAAAACTTCTCCAAAGTGGCCAAACCCCTCACGGAGCTTCTCAAGAAAGATAAAAGGTTTGAGTGGACCCCACAGTGTGAGCACAGTTTTCAGGAACTGAAAAGACGCCTGACTTCTGCGCCCATACTCGTGCCACTGGATTTCACTAAAGACTTTGTTATCTATTGTGACGCTTCACGTCAAGGACTAGGTTGCATTCTTATGCAGGATCGTCATGTGATTGCCTATGCATCTCGACAGTTGCATCCACATGAGGAAAATTATCCTACACATGATCTAGAGCTTGCAGCCGTAGTCTATGCACTTAAGACTTGGCGACATTACCTTCTTGGTAACCATTGTGAAATTTACACTGACCATCAGAGTCTCAAGTATATCTTCACCCAACCGGATCTGAATCTCAGACAGAGACGTTGGTTGGAGTTGATCTCATATTACGACTTAGGAATCACCTACACCCCAGGCAAAGCCAATGTCATGGCTGATGCTTTAAGTCGTAAATCCTATTGCAACAACCTCATGTTGCAACAATGTCAACCACCCCTCCATGAGGAATTCTGTAAGCTTAACCTTCACATAGCTCCTCATGGTTTCCTTTCTACCTTGGTGGCGAAACCTACCCTTACGGATCAGATCATAGAGGCTCAGAAGCATGATACGGGAATCTCCCGGATCAAGAAGAATATTTCCAAGGGAGTTGCTGGCTGTTTCTCTATGCATGAACGAGGTGTTGTTTACTTTGGAAACCGTTTGGTGGTTCCCAAATGTCAACAGATGCAGCAACTGATCCTTAAGGAGGCCCATGAATCCCCTCTCACGATTCATCCCGGTAGTACAAAGATGTATCAGGACCTACGCCAGAGGTTCTGGTGGACTAGGATGAAGAGAGAAATCGCTCAGTATATTGCCAACTGTGACGTTTGTCGTCGCGTTAAGGCAGAGCATCAGAGACCTGCTGGCACCCTTCAACCTTTAGCTATTCCCGAGTGGAAATGGGACAAAGTTGGTATGGACTTCATCACCGGCTTTCCCAGGACCAAGAAAGGAAATAATGCTATCTTCGTAGTCATTGACCGTCTTTCCAAAGTGGCTCACTTCCTACCTGTTCGAGAGAGTATCACTGCTAGTCAGCTCGCTGACTTATATATCTCCCGAATAGTGTCACTCCATGGTGTTCCACTAGAGATCAATTCAGACCGTGGCAGTCTTTTCACCTCTCATTTCTGGGAAAGTTTCCAGAATGCCATGGGAACTCATCTTTCTTTTAGTACTGCTTTCCACCCTCAGTCAAGTGGTCAGGTGGAAAGGGTCAACCAAATTCTTGAAGACATGCTTAGAGCTTGTGTTATCTCATTTGGTATGGATTGGGAGAAATGTCTTCCCTTTGCCGAGTTTGCTTATAACAATAGCTACCAATCCAGTCTTAAGAAAGCACCCTACAAGATTCTGTATGGACGAAGATGTCGAACACCTTTGAACTGGTCAGAAACTGGTGAAAGACAATTCTTTGGACCGGATATGATCCAGGAGGCAGAAGAGCAAGTTCGCATCATTCGTGAGAATTTGAAAACAGCCCAATCTCGTCAAAAGAGCCAGTATGACCGCCGTCATAAGGAAGTGGCTTATGAATTTGGCGACAAGGCTTACCTTCGGGTTACTCCTTTGAAGGGTACCCATCGTTTCGGTATCAAGGGCAACTTGGCTCCTCGTTACATTAGTCCTTTTCGCATTCTCGCTAAACAAGGAGAGGTTGCCTACCAGTTGGAACTACCCCCACATCTTTCTCGAGTTCATAATGTCTTCCACGTCTCTCAACGCAGGCGTTGCTTCTCGGATCCCATCCGTGGAGTGGACCACGAAACGCTTGATCTCCAAGATAACCTTACTTATCGAGAGTACCCCGTTCGCTTTCTGGATCAAGCAGAGTGTGTCACTCGATGTCATAACATCAAGTTTCTCAAGGTTCAATGGTCTCATCATTCCGAGAGAGAAGCTACTTGGGAGCGAGAAGATCGTCTTCGACTTGAGTACCCCGCTTTCTTTCCGCCAACTCCTGAATCTCGGGATGAGATTTTTTCGAGTGTGGGCGAGTTGTCACATCCCTAGTTCCGGTATGATCCTAGGCTTGCTTTGTGCATCATGTTTAAATTTCAAATGAATTTGAAATGGGGAAAGTTGCAAACCCTAGTGCCAAAGTTTTTTCCAATAGGTTCAACTTTAAAATGGATTTTCAATGAACCCAAAATGCTCTCCAAAAATGTTCATGCTCTTTGGATAATGTTCGGAACAACAACCAGAGGTGATGCACATTTTTGCTACACATTTTGGATTTTTGAATCAATGCATAAATATTTGATTTGGAGCTGTTTAAATTATATAAATATTTCAATGGCTCCAAAAATGTTGGGAATTGGTGAGGGCCTCTAGAATATTATATCTAGATGCCACAATTATTTTCAGCATTTATGGAAATGTTTTAACATTTCTTTTAGATACAAAACAAATGTCAGAAATAAAAAAAAGGAAAACAAAAAAAGAGAGAAAACACTTACCTGTCGCTTACCTGGTGGCCTAACAGGACCGGCCCAGCTAGGCCCAACCCACCACCGCAGCCTTGTTGTCGTCTTCCTCCCCGGATAGAAGGACGAGCGCGTGCTCGCCGCACGCTGGCCACGCGCCTCGCCAGCTCCTGCTTGCCGCTCCCCGTCGACGCCCTGGCCTTCTATTGAGACGCCACGCAAGCCCCGACCACCTAACACTCCCTCTTGCTCCTCCCCCTCCTCTGTCCTCTCTCTCGCATGCACCCGAGCGCTGTCCTTGCCGCTGACAAACACCACCGCGGCCACTGCCTTCTCCTCGCCTCTCCGACGTGCCCACGAGCTTCGCCTCAACGCCCTCGCTCTCTCTACTGAGTGACACGCCCGCGGAACGTCGGAAGCGACGCAACCGTCTTCGTTTCCATCACCGGCCGCCGGAGATCTTCCTTGTTGCCTCGCTCGCTCTGGGCCTTCCCCGAGCCCGCTGGCCTGCTCTGCGTGATCCCTGTGAGCTCTAATCCGTTTTCCCCTCCTTCCTCGTACTCTATCCTGCATCCTAGCCACTGCCCCGCGAGCACCCGAAGCCGCCGTCCTCCATGGCCGGCGAGCTCCGTGCCCCTGAGCCCCTCCGCTCCTGCTAGTTGCTCTGGCAGGCTCCTGTTGCCCATTAGGTGCCGCCTAGCACCCCCCGTTCGCTCGCCTCGAGCTGCAGCACCCCGCCCGCGCATAGCCTTGCTCTAGTCGCCGCCATGAGCCCTGCTCCGGCGAGCTCCGCCGTCCCCGCGACTTCCCCTATGCCCAGTTGGATGCGGTCGAGCGCGCTCTACCGATTGGTAGTCCCCGCCACGCGGTTTGGTCGTCGCTGGCCGAACTACGGCGAGGCTGATGTGGCGGCTTAATTAGCAATAATCCCACAGCCTAATCCCCCCCCCCTGAGACTGACAGTGGGCCCCAGAGCCAAGTCAACCCTGGTCAGTGCGGGTTTGACTCAGGCTTAACCCCAATGTCACAGACGTGTGGCCCCCACATGTCAGGTTTGACCTGGTCAGCCCTGCTGACGCCTCTGTGACGTCACGCTGATGCAGTAATTGTTTTTCTGGATTTTAAATAATTCAGAGAATTTCAGAAAATAGTTAAAACTTCTAAAATTCATAGTAATTCAACCGTAACTCCAAATCAAATAAATTATATATGAAAAATTATCAGAAAAATGCAAGGAATCCATTTATGCCAGTTTCATGCATGGAAAACGAACTTATACTTGCTGTATAAGTTAAAACGTAATAATGGCATGTTATGTATTTAATATGGGGGTTGCATATGAACCCTTGGTTCATATGGACTTCAACCAAATTGATGCTAGATGCATTAGGGCAAATCATAGCATCGTTGAAATGTCATCGTCATGCATCATATTGTTGCATATGGTTGTTTATTGATTGCCGGCACCGTCCCTTCTCGATAGGTTCTACTCCGGAAGGTGTCCCGAGTACCTGTCTTAGGAGCAGTGCTTCTTCGTGAATCTATCACGCAAGCAAACCCCCTTGAGCATCTCGATAAATCCCACTGTCTCGCTCCTGCTCCTTTTACTGCATTAGGACAACAACGATTCAAACTGCTACTTTCTGCTGCGGTAGCTGAACCCATTCCTCTGCATGACCTGTCATTGCCGCAGTAAATAGTTGAAACCCACTAGCATGAGTAGGAGTTGCTTGAGCCTTAATGTGCCTGCTCATCCATGCTTGTTTTCTTTATGCCAGCTATGCTTAGAGTTGTGTCAGGTCTGATTCATCGGGAATGAATCGGAGTGGTGAACATGTCCTACAAGTAAAGGCTAAGTGTGTGAACACGTTCTGGTAAAGGTAGCGATGAGAGGCCATGTAGGAGTACATGGTGGGTTGTCTCATTGGAACCATCCCTAAGCACTGAGTTCTTGTATGTTATCCAAGTCCAGTTACTACCACACATTGGGTTCCGGTCATCCGGCCCCTCTCGGCTTATTAATCCACTCGATCTCTGTCCAGGAGTTGCAACTAGTTTCTGGCGTTTGTAGGTAGTGCTACTTGTCTACCAGGTGGCGTCCGACGGGACGGGCTTGGGACAAACTAGGCACCGTGGCAATGTGTACCAAGTGGCACCCGGATGGTGGGCTTGGGAACCCTGCACACATCGTTTGGGGCCATGAGCGACACCCCGGCCGGATCTCCTTGTGGATGGAACCCGAATAGGCGATAAACCTGGACGAGAGACTTGTGTGGTTAGTCAGGTCGTGGCCGACACCCTCACCCGGCTTCCGCTTGAAGGTTGTCGTGGTACATGATGTGTACAGGGCTATAAGTGGCGAGAGCGTGTGTGAAGAAGTACAGCCCTGCATGGTCAATATTATCTATTCGAATAGCCGTTTTCCTCGGATATGGAAACTTGGAGAACTTATGTAGTACATAGACAACTTGAAGTGGATACTCTAAAATCCGCAAGATAAGCATGAGTGCTATGGATGGCCTTCTCGTAGGGAGATGGGAACAGATCCATAGTGGATTGTTGATATGGTGAATATGTGGACTCGTGTTCGTCTTCTTACCTCAAAGAAGTTTCTGATACTCGTAGTATAGGTTAGCCACTGAGTCAAAGCTGGCTTGCTGCTGTTAAAACTCCACCACCCCCCTTTTGTTGATAATGTTGCATATGTAGATAGTTCTGATGTAAGACTTGCTGAGTACCTTTGTACTCACGTTTGCTTATTTATGTTTTGCAGTTGGTTACACTAGTGACTTCGATGAGTAGCTTGTATCCCAGCTACGATCTTGTACCCTTGGGAGGGTCGTGTTTAGTCAGGCTTCCTAGTCTTTTCCTTTTGCAGTTATCTGTACTCAGACATGTAATGCTTCCGTTGCTTGTATGCTCTGAATAATGGGTCATGAGGCCCCTGTTTGTATTGAATGCTATGTGGCTCTTCTGGGCCTTTATCTATATGAGTTTGAGTTATGTTGTGATGCCATGTTGTACAACACATACTTGCATGTCATGCGTACGTGTAACGTGTATTGCTATGTGTGGGATCTGACAACCTAGTTGTTTACCTCTGGTAGCCTCTCTTATGGGGAAATGTAGTCTTGTGCTTCCATGAGCCATAGTAGTCCGCTACAGCCCGGTTCACCAGAGTCCTGCTAGCCCAGCACTACTGCTCCGGAACCCTTGACTGGTCGGCATGTGATTCACTTCGTTCCTGTGTCTGTCCCTTCGGGGAAATGTCATGCGGTGACATCCCGGAGTCCTGTTAGCCCAGTGCTACAGCCCGGATTCATACGCTGTTGACCGACATGCTCGAGGTTGATTCATGTATGCCTGTCCCTGTAAGTTAGTGCTATTTTGGGTTCACGACTACTCATGTCGGCCCGGGTTCTCTGTCATATGGATGCTAGCGACACTATCATATACGTGAGCCAAAAGGCGCAAACGGTCCCGGGCCAGGTAAGGTGGCACCCGTGGGAATACCATGTGTGAGGCCGCAAAGTGATATGAAGTGTTACATGCTAGATCAGTGTGACTTAGGATCGGGGTCCCGACAGCGGCGGTAGTCGTTCACGTTCTTAGTTGCACAATTTTCTATAGATGTTCGGGATGACGGCGAGGGACTTGACATCCACAGAGTCTTTTGAGGGTCGATGGTACTTGACGTCCAAGTGGTATCTGGGGTACTTGGCATTTGTGCTACCCAGGTGTTCTGCGCCTGACGTTGTACATGGTCCACAAGTCGTCAATCATTCGGGGTCTGACTTGCGGGTCTTGCCGACATGAAGTGGTACTTGGCGAGTCCGCGTAGTTGTACATGGGCCGTTGGACACATGACGAATCCGAGCCTTTCGGGGTCGGCCTTGGCGAGGGATGGTCGTAGTGGTACTTGTCAGTCTCGGTCGGGGCGGCAAAACGTAGTCGAACTTGAGGTGGTCTTGACGATCCCAAGAACGCTCCTGCTCCAGGAGGTCTCTGTCTTGGTCTTCACCGGTCATGGTACTTGGCGAAAGGGATCCACGAATGTGGCCTTGCTACCTAGATTCAGTGGTCTGGCAACGACAACAAGGGCAGCGGGGCAGCAGCATGTAGACGACGCAGGTGATAGGGAGCTCGTGCAAGAGGCGTCATGTGCAGGAAGCGAAGCAGGGTTGGGCGATGCCTTGCTGGACTTGGTGCGGTCGCGAACGGGGGCTGGAGGCGGCCAGCTGGGCATGGTTGCGCACACAGGGTGGCAACCTTGGACGGGCAGCGGGGCTGCGGAGGGAGAAGGACGGCGGGAGCTGCAGGGTGCTGGCGACGGTGGGAGCCCGCGAGGTCCCTGACAGGGAGGCAGTGGAGGTCACCGGCGGGCAGTGGTAGCAGCGGAGGGGATGTCCACGGTGGTGCTGGTCGCCGGTAGGGGCGGCTAGAGTCGATGAAGAAGGAGGCCAAGGCACGGGTGAGGGAGAAGGGCAGCAACGGTCGCAGCGCCAAGGCGAGGTGGAGGAGGAGCTGAGGACGGGGAGGCCGGCGTGGTCGCGTGCACAGGGCGACGACATATCGGAGAGCGGACGGCGGAGGTAGGAGAGCTGCCCTTTCTCTCCCTCTGTCTGAAGGTGTGGTGCGGGAGGAGGACGAATATGTAGAAGAGATCGGTAGGAAAGGGAGGTTGCGGCGCTGAGGGAAAAGGTCGAGGGAGGTCGGCTCACTAGGGTTACAGGAGGGTGCGACCAGGCCTTGGGCCACTGGAGGCTGGGCTTGGGAGGTCCAAGAGGCCGGACTGGCTGGCCGGCCCAGAGGAGAGGGCGCCGGCTGGGCTGAGGCCCTGCACACACAGACACACACTCTCTCTCCCCTAGACTAAACTCTCTGTTTAATTAAATAAACAGTTCAATAAAAGAAAAAGGCCAGGGGGGCTAGAAGAGGAGTTTTTTAGATATAAAAATATCCTCAATCTCCTGGAACTATACTCTATTTGATAAAATTGCCTTGGATATTTTTAGAGGTAGAAAAATAAAACAAGTCTAAATATGATTCAAACTTGAGGCATTTTTGAACCTAACCAAAACAACTCCAAAGGATCTGAAACTTGATAGAGAGGTTGAAGGCATGGTCGTGAATTTATAGGAAAAGAATGAACATTAATAGAGAAGGGGAAAGTGGCCCTTGCAAAAGAAAGGATCTAGAAGGAAAGGAGAAGGAGATGATGCATGGGACAAATGCATGTGATTATTTGCAAGTGTGTTAAGGTGAATTCCTAAATAGTGGAATATTTAATATAGCCCCCTACTATTGGGGTATATGTTATAAAGAGAAGTCATCCTTCCCTCGATTTAAATGGATCGAAGATCCATTCGATTTATTTAAAAGAGTTTTGAAATGGTTGCAATAATAATGGCATGATGACATGATGCAATGCACATGATGCAAAGATGAATACAACAAGCAGAAAACAACTCACACAACGAAAACCCTGGAACCCTGGAAGGCATCTGAAACTCCGGCCTTGGGGCGTTACACGTCCCTTCCATGAATCAGATATAATCGAGGTCTGGGATCGACACCGAACTCATGGAAGACTAGCGGGATGATTCCGATGTTGACCTATCATCGGGCGCCAGACTGCTGGCCAAACTATCGTCCTTGCTATCATTCGACATGGATGCAGAGTGTGTGCCAGTGTGTAGCGCGGCCTGCCGGAGATGATGAAGACGGTGGACACTTACGCAGGGTATGCAGAGAAGAGGAACTGCAAATTGAAGCGGGGATTGGCGTATTATCTAACCGCTGATATAATCAACCACAATTATTTGTACCTAGTCGCTCCAAATTCCCGGGGTTGCGCAAGACTCCTATTGGCTATTTGGCTGGTTTCCTTTTTCAGGACAAAAACAAGGAACGAGTTTTGGGATTATGCATCGGTACCAGTACAAACGGAGTAGGACAGTTGGCAAGCAATACATATCCAAGCTATGGTGACTTGCAGGGGAAAAGTATTTGAGTAATGTAGTGCCACGAGAGTAATGTGTTGTAATTCGGCTTTTTGGCCAAAACCTCTAAACCTTCATCTTAATCAATGAAAGTGGAAAATCTTTTGCCCAGTTTCTAAAAAAATTGAGCTCTTCTTATTGATACCAGTAATAATCAAACTAGAAAGGAAAAGAAAAAAGACAAAGAAAAAATATATGCACGAATCTTCGTGTAACATCAATGGAATAGGACCTAGATGTCATTACTTAGATCACATCTAGATGTGCTTTAGCAATACTGTCAGACAAAACCCCTAATCATCATTGCAAACAGCGCAAAGAACATGGCTAATGCGACAACCACAACTACACATGCTAGTTCCTTCTTGTCTCTTGCTTTCATCTGTTTCCTGTGATTGATTCTTTCTTGCTTCATCGTACTGATTGTACATTCTAGATCAGCCAGTTTCTTCTTCAGCTTTACGTAATCTGCTGCGAGCTTGGTGATAACACTCCGAGCCCTGCCATGCCATTCTTCATCTAGCCAGTTAACAAAGGCACAAGCCTCATATCCCTGCCAATGTTAAATAGTATTCTGGATGAGCGGTGGCATTAATGAAGTAAAATGATGAACTCAATTAGCACTAAACTCTAAGGGGCAACTGAGAACCCGCCTGCCAATGTCGAATCCCTCTGTGCATACACGTTGAGAGGGTGTGTGCCCATGCACACAACTCAGCTTTTGGCACTCCTCGGTGGCGCAAAACTTGGAGTCAAACTCGTGTTACGGGAGTCTGGAGTCAAGCTCCGTATCCGGCGGCAGATCACTTTCCTGGGGTGTGGGGGGGTGTGGGGGGGGGGGTCATTCAGGACAGTTCAGCAAGGATCTATACTTTGGACATGCTAAAAAAGATCGGGATAGATTGGAACCTGACAGGACGATTCGGATCCATAGTACACATGCCTTCTGATCACCTTATGCAAGTGCTCGGCGGCGATACGAGCAGGAGCAGCCGCACCGAAACCATCAGCACCACTCATCCGCATTCCCCCAATGCCAGCGCCATGCAAGGGACTTTGGAGGCTATGTAGGGATTTGGGGCAAATGGGGAAACTGTGGAAATAAACTAACGGTCGGGAACTACTAATGGCACTATATATATGTTGTATATGGCACACTGTTTGTACATGTCGTTCGTGTTGGGTATTACAACGTCACACAAGATTCCTGCACCAAATCGTGTGAGAAGACAACATAGGTTAGACACGGTTGCCTTACATAACCGTATGTGATGTACTACCCTGTCCATATAATTGAGTTACAGCGAGATACCGTGTAGACAGGCGCTCTGCGGATATCCGTAAAAAAATAGTCGCTCTGCATATAGAGATGGCGGCGGCCTAGGCAGTGGCTACCGGAGAAAAGGTCAATCCTCGGTCGGTGGGTGGTGGAGGCATCATAGGAGGTCAATCCTCTGTGTGTGGCGGGAGATAGGAGGAGCTCAACCATCGAGGTCGGCGGCAGCATGATTCGAGCACATCCATCGCGGTCGATGGCGTGATAGTGGAGGTCGAACTTCAGGCGGCAGCCGCACTAAGCTTTGCTCCTCGACCCTGCTGTCTCGGCGTGCCGCCGCATCGCGCTTGTCTGTCTGCTGGGTGGAGGTCGCCCCGCAGCTAATTAATTAAGGTATTCTTTTTGTGTGTGGCTTAATTAAGGTGTTCAATTCCTAAGTGTAGTGTTGTACTAGTACTGTACGGGTAAATTGACTGGCCATTAATTTTTGTCATTGCACGTCTGGATAACAACATGGAGCACCCTTAGTAATTATTTAAATAAAACCTTATGATTTATGCACCTATCTCTGGGCAGCAGTTAATCCGTGTATTAATGTTGTTGTTTTGTTTTTAATTACCATTCGTCTGCAGCAGATAGAATGATCTCGATGGATGAAGAATCGGAAAACCGCAGATTTTATCAGTGGCGTGACAGAGTTCATGAATTTGGCTGAAAGTACAAAGAGGAGAATTGGTGATGCGGATTACATCCTGTGTGCATGTACTGATTGTGCCAATACAGAGTCACATGAAGGTGCAGATGTCCAGATGCACTTAGTCTCTAGGGGATTCATGGATGGATATACACATTGGACCAGACATGTTGAAGAGGAGGTCATGGATGAAGATACCCAGGGCAGCGAGATGCCAAACCCTGATCAGTGTCACATGGATGTTGAATCTAACATCGGGGCAGAGGCGTCAAGCTACCAATGGAACACTGGAAAGCAGAAACGCCTGCTGGAAAACCAAGACATCCACACAGATGACGACGATCTTGATATGCCAGATTTTGCTGCTATGATTGCAGATTTCGAGGGCCTAGAAAAGGATATGATTGGGTACAAGGATCTGCCAACCATTGATGCAGACTCCAAGAAAGAATTGTATCCAGGTTGCAAAAAGAAATATTCCAGGTTGAGTGCCTCCCTGGCGCTTCTCAGATTTAAAGCAACAAATGGTCTATCAAACAAGGGCTTCACAGAGATCTTAGGTATTTCCAAAGATATATTTCAGAAGATAATGTGCTCCCCAGAAGCACGAATGAGGCGAAGAAAATTGTTTGCCCATTGGAACTTGAAGCACAAAAGATACATGCTTGTGTGAATGACTGTATATTTTACCATGGTGAGTACAGAGGTTTTAATGCATGTCCCACATGCAAGCATGCATGATACAAGCACATGAGAGCAAAGGACAAGTACAAATTGGACGATGAGATCAAGACATGAATCCCGTTCAAGGTTGTTTAGTACTTGCCTTTAATTCCAAGGTTGAGGCATTTGTTTGCAAACCCTAGAGAGGCAAAGAGGTTGCGATGGCATCATGATGAGCGAATTGGGGATAGGTTTATGAGGCACTCGAAAGATGTGGCTCAGTGGGAATTAATCGACAACAAGTTTGAAAATTTTGCCCAGGATCCTAGAAGTATAAGGCTCGGGGAGTGTACTGATGAGATGAATCCTTTTGGCAATATGAGCACCAATCACAACACATGGCCGGTGCTTCTGTGCATATATAACCTAGCTCCTTGGTTGTGTATGAAGAAAAAATACATTATGATGTCAATGATTATCCAAGGCCCGAAGCAACCTGGAAATGACATCGACATTTACTTTCCGCTACTAGTAGAAGAACTGCTGACAGTGTGGATAGATGAGCCTGCTGTAAAATGTTATGATACTTACAGAAAGGAGATTTTGGATCTACATGCGATGCTGGTGCACACCATTCAAGATATGCCAGCATTAGGCAACACATCGGGGCAAAAAACAAGGGGAGATGTAGGGTGTGTCACATGCATGGATAGGACAGCTAGCAGAAGACTTCCCAACTCGCGCAAAACAGTGTATTTGTGTCATTGTAGGTTCTTGCGGATGAATCACCCATACCAAAAGATGAAAGCTGAATTTGATGGTACGGTAGAGGCAGGTGTGGCCCCAAGACCCTATGACAAGGAGGTAGTCCACAACATGGCTAAAAAATTAATGTTGTGCTTGGCAAGAACCACCCTTTGATGGTGAAACCAACAACCAAGGATCAAGTGTTTAAGAAGAAATCGGTGTTCTGGAAATTACCTTACTGGGAGATTCTACGTGTACGTCACTGCATCGATGTCATGCACGTAGAGAAGAACGTATGTGAAAGCATCCTTGGTACTCTGCTCAAGATTAAAGGTAAAAGAAAGGATGGTGATGGTTCACGACTCGATATGCTTGCTGATCAATCACAAAGCAAGAGTGAAGCAGAAGATGATGACAAATTCATCAAAGCTCGCCAGAGTTACAATTTCAGTACAAAATAAGCAACATAGTTCTTCACCTATTTGTTGTCAGTTAAGACACCCTCTTCCTATTGCACAAACATCAGAAGTCTCGTGGATGTGATCTCGGGTAAAATGAAGTTGGGACACATGAAGTCATATGATTGCCACGTAATGTTGACACAAATCCTCCTGGTGGCCATTAGAAATCTGGTGGACAAAGATATAAGAAACACATTCATTGACCTCTGTGATTTCTTCAACACTATGGCAGAAAGTTGTAGACCCTGAAGAGTTGGATAATATGCAAGATGATATTGCAAGAATATTGTCGAACCTAGAGATGTTTTGTAACACCTCGGATGTAACTTGCCATATTTGTAACTCCGACTCTTGCCATTTTCGGCTTTATGTGATGAGTTTCCCTTCGTGGTTGGGTTTTGTCTTTCGTTTTGCATTTGGTTCATGTCATGCATTTCATATCATGTCATCATGTGCATCGCATTTGCATTCGTGTTCATCTCATGCATCCGAGCATTTTCTCCATTGTTTGTTTCGCAATCCGACACTCCCACATGCACCCGGCGCACCCCTCTTGTCTCTTTCATGAGCGGGATAAAAAAACGTTCTCGGAATGGGTCGAGATTTGTCAAGTGGCCTTGGTATATCACCAGTAGACCACGTGTCAACACTACAAAAAAAGACACATCCGTGACATTTTGGGCCAAACGAATTTTTTTCCTGTCATACATATGACACTTCTATGACGATAATTGTGAAAAAACCCGGTATCATCATAGATGTGGTGGGCTCCTACTTCTATGACAAAAAAACATGACAGAAAATGGGCTTTTCGTCCTGGGCGGGCCGGAGACGCAGCTGCATGACATTCATTGGGCCGTCCATGACGGAAAAAACCGTGGTAGAAGCAAGGGGGAGGAAAATTTCGGGGAGTTCCCGGTTATGGTGGGAGGTCGGGGGCTGAGCGATGCGCGTTTCTCTCGTACACGCATGCATGTGTGTGTGCGAGGCGTTGGCTCTAACTGAACCCGAGCGAGGCGTTGGGCTCTAACTGAACCCGATCGATTGCATTGTAGGCTACGCGTTACTGAACCCGAACAATCGATCGATGGCTGTTAACTGAACCCGATCGAGCGATTCCTTCGCTACCGCTGCTAACTAAAGCCGATCGATGCTGCCTCTGGATGAACAATGAGCGTTGCGGTGGGGGGGGGGTTGGATGAACAGTTCCCGGTGGGGGTGGATGAACAGGCCCCCGTGGTGTTGCCTCTGGATGAACAGGACCCCGATCGATCGAGCCAGTTGGGGCTGGATGAACAGGACCCCGTGGAGGGCTGGATGAACAGGACCCCATGGAGGGCTGGATGAACAGGACCACCCCATGGAGGGCATGATGAACAGTAGACGGTGGAGGGCAGGATGAATAGTAGCCCGTAGAGGGGTGGTTGAATAGGAGCCCGTGGAGAGGGTTGGTTGAACAGTAGCCGGTGGAGTTGCACGCTATGGAGGCTGCATGAACAGGAGCCCGTGGATGAACAGTCGCAGGTGGAGGCTAGAGGAGGTCGACGGTGGATGAACAGTAGCTCGTGGAGGCTGGAGGGGGTCGACGGTGGAGATGAACAGTATCCCGTGGAGTCCCGTTTTGCGGTACGCCACACCCCTCCCGATGAACAGGACCCCCGTTTCGACCGTAGCGCTCCAACACAAGTCCGTTTCGTCTGTTTTGCTGTACGCCACACCCCTCCCGATCAACAGGACCCCCGTTTCGACCGTAGGAGGTCCGTTTCCTCCATTTTGCGGTACGCCAGAGCCCTCCCGATGATCAGGATCCCGTTTCGAACATGGTCGGTCGAACACAAGGTTGTTTCCTCCGTTCTGCGGTTCGCCAGGCCTCGTTTCCATCGCCTATTCCGTCCAAGCCCTCCCGATGAACACGACGCATTCCGTTTCCTCCCCATGAACACGACGCATTCCGTTGCCTCCCCATGAACACAACGCATTCCGTTGCCTCCCCATGAACACGACGACGACGTTGTTTCTCCGTTCCGACCCAGCCATGTACACGAGCCCTGGCCGTACGTATGCGCGAGTAGGCGTTCGAGACCCCGCCTGTATGTACACATACGTGGCCGTATTTTCTTTCTTGCACCCTGGCCGTTGTATGTACGTGTACATGCTACGTGCGCTCCTCTACTACGACACGTGCGCGCCTCTACATCGACCAGTATATATGTACGTACACATTCGCGACCAGAATGACAACGCTACGTACGCTTCGACCAGGCGGGTCCCGACTATCAGGCACTTTCTTGCATGCGAAGATGTAGCTGGTGGGTCCCAGCAGTCAGGGGCAAATGTTTTTTTCGTGAAATACGATGGCCCGTCCGGTGGGTCCCCGCTGTCAGGTGGAGGAATAATTATTTTGTGTGTAATAAGGAGGCACTTCCTTGCTGCGGCCGTGGACCCAGCTGTCAGCGTCTCCACGCACAGTACTCTTCCGATGGAAGTCGGTCATTGACCACATTGACCACGCTGCACCAAGAGCACCACGGCGGTGGACGACGGCGAGGCCTAGGAAGGGGATGACGTGGAGCCAGGGAAGACGCGACAGTGGAAGCCCGCGCAGAGAGGAGTACGAGGGTTCACTGGTTCGGCTGCGGTGTGAGGCTGCCGTCGCCACAGGGCATGGCCAGCGGTGGGAATAGTAGGGGGCGGTGAGGCCTCCGCGGCAGCACAGCCGGCCACGGGAGGCAGGAGCATGCGACACGACCGGCGCTGCTTTGGGCAGCTGGAGCAAGGAGACCAGAGATTGAAGAAGCACTACGACCATTGGATGGACATTGTACGGTCACTGGAACTAGAATCGTTCATATTGACTAAGTTGACAAAGCCCTTCGTCCCCGTCAACTTAGAAGGCCCACAAGTCAGCCTCCCACCAAGGTGGGTCCCAGCTAGCCGGGGGAGTATTCATTTTTTTGTGCGTAATAAGGAGGCACTTCCGATGGGTCCGAGCTGACAGCAAGCGGAACGTTTTTTTCGCGAAATATGGTGGCCCATCTGGTGGGTCCCAACAGTCAGGGGGAAACGATTTTTTTCGCAAAATACTGGTGGCCCGTCCGGTGGGTCCCCGCTGTCAGGTGGAGGAATAATTATTTTCTGCGTAATAAGGAGGCACTTCCTTGCGGCTCCCGTGGACCCAGCTGTCAGCCTCTTCATGTACAGTACTCTTCCGATGGAAGTCGGTCGTTGACCACATTGACCACGCCGCGCCGAGAGCACCACGGCGGTGGACGATGGCGAGGCATAGGAAGGGGACGATGCGGAGCCGGGGAAGACGCGACAGTGGATGCCCACGCGTCGAGGAGTACGAGCGTTCACCGGTTCGGCTGTGGTGTGAGGTTGTCGTTGCCGCAGAATAACAGGGGGTGTGGGTGAGTAGAGGGATGCCCTGGCCAGCGGTGGGAGTAGTAGGGGGCACTGAGGCCTACACGGCAGCACAACCGGCCATGGGAGGCGGGAGTAGGCGGTCCCGCCGGCGCTGCTTTGGATGCTGGAGCAAGAAGATCAGAGATTGAAGAAACACGACGGCCGTTGGATTGACATCCAATGGTTACGTCTTCTAGAATTGTTTGTTCACGTATATAATAACTAAAAAAATCTTGCATACGCGTCAACTAAATAGGCCCACAAGTCAGACCACTCCCTCTTTTTTTAATAATTTATATATAGCTCATGGCAACTTCTTATGCAATTTATTGCAGTCGTTTTTTTGGTTGACCAGTGCCAATTTCACATATTTCTATGGGTTCCAAACTATTTTAATACCGAAATGTCCAGCCAGATTTAAAGTACTTTGAAGATATATTTAAATTAGGTTAATGCCCAGTGAAATAGGAATCTGAAAATGTAATAAAATTCAGAAATTATAAAGTAATTGCCAATTTGTCATCTGTTTTTATATTTACAACCCATTTCATATTACTTTTAAGATTTGCTGGCATCTTGAAAGAGTTGCAGCCCATCAGGGCGTAGAAAAATAAGTAGGCCTGGTTTGGGTATTCTTTGGAAAAAAATAAACTGGGCTCATTTTCACAAAGAAAAAATAGCTGGGTTGGTCACATGGTGAACATAAAATATAAGCCTGGGCTAGACGGGCCACAGCCCAGTTCAAACCCTACTCCGTCTCAACAATACCAAACAAAAAAATACTGCTCGAGTAGCTACATCCCAGGTGTCAGCCGATCTTGTGCTGTTCTCTTGTCTATTGACTATATACGCTCACAATGTCGTGGGTCCCAGATGTCAGGAAAACACTAGGAGGAAGCATTTTATTTTTCCATACGCTGACGTGGTGGGCCCCTAATGTCATCCTCTCCACGTACTTCTGCCGATTCCTGTTGTTTGTTGACCATGTTGACAATGCGAGAGGGCGGCGCTGCGGCGAGCGCACCAAAGCGCACGGAGGACGTCGACGTTAACGATTTAGGAGATGGTGGCGTGGTGATGTGTGCACTGAGGCGCAGCCAGCCGTGGGAGGCGGAACCAGGTGGCCCCGCCGGCGCTGGTTTGGTTTTGGCGGCTGGAGGAAGAAATGACTGAAGAAACACGACAGACTATAAAAGCAGCAGGAGTACTTAACAACCTTAACTAAAACCAGCAGGGGCACTGTCGGTGTCAAAACCGACGGATCTCGGGTAGGGGGTCCCGAACTGTGCGTCTAAGGCAGATGGTAACATGAGGCAGGGAGCACGATGTTTTACCCAGGTTCGGGCCCTCTTGATGGAGGTAAAATCCTACGTCCTGCTTGATTTATTCTTGATGATATGAGTATTACAAGAGTTGATCTACCACGAGATCGGAGAGGCTAAACCCTAGAAGCTAGCCTATAGTATCATTGTATGTTGTCCTATGGACTAAAACCCTCTGGTTTATATAGACACTGGAGGGGGCTAGGGTTACACAAGGTCAGTTACAAAGGAGGAGATATACATATCCGTATTGCCTAGCTTGCCTTCCACGCCAAGTAGAGTCCCATCCGGACACGAGACGAAGTATTCAATCTTGTATCTTCATAGTCTAACAGTCCGGCCAAAGGATATAGTCCGGCTGTCCGGAGACCCCCTAATCCAGGACTCCCTCAGTAGCCCCTGAACTAGACTTCAATGACGATGAGTCCGACACATAGTGTTGTCTTTAGCATTGCAAGGGGGGTTCCTCCTCCGAACACATCACAGAAGAATTTGAATACAAGGATAGTGTCCGACCCTGCAAAATAAGTTCCACATACCACCATAGAGAGAATAATATTTCCACAAATCGAATTTGCTGACTTGTTTTAGCAACTCGACATTATGTCATGGGCCGGTGATTATTCGAACCATTTCCTTTAACTAGCCCCGCACATAACGCGAGGCAGTTTTTTGACACATCTCGTCGAAGCAGAGATCGTGTCCCCCTTATTACGGGATTCTCATCAATACGGGCGTGGGTAACCCAACCGCGCCATCGATTATGGTGCTTGGGGGATAAGTGAGTTTTACCAGGCTAGTGGGGACACATAGTTTCGTCCGCCCATATAAAGGGATAAGGATTCACCTTTTCATCCACGCCTTCTTCCTCCTTTGCTCATCCATTTTCGCACGCTCGAGCTCCAGCGCCCAAGTCCGCACTTCCCACCTCAACCCTCCCCAACCATGTAGGGGGCGGGAAGCAGGTGGATGGTCTCCTCTGTCACGGAGGGACACATCAAGAAGCTGAGGAGAGCCGGATACCAGCCCAACGACATCGCGCACCGGCTCCCAGATGAGGGGCAGCTCATCCCCACCCCCAGGCCCCACAAGAGGGTAGTGTTCCTTACCCATTTCCTCTGCAGACTGGGATTCCCTCTCCACCCATTCATCCGGGGGCTCATGTTCTACTACGGCCTGGATTTCCATGATATGGCCCCGAACTTCATCCTCAACATCTCGGCGTTTATCGTCGTGTGCGAGGCCTTCATCCCCACTTCGGCTTATGGCTGAAGACCTTCAATGTCAAGCCGAAGGTAGTGAGCGGCCGCCAGGCGGAGTGCGGAGGCGCCATGGTGGGCAAGATGCCCAACATCACATGGATCGAGGGTTCCTTCGTGGAGACCATAAAGGGGTGGCAATCGGGGTGGTTCTATATCACCAAGACGCGTGACCCCGAATGGGCAGCGGCCCCCGAGTTCTGATCTAGCATCCCCATGCGGCTCACCTCCTGGCAAGAGAAGGGCCTATCCTGGAGTAGTTCGGGAGAGCTGACCAGACTCCAAACATGTATCCAAAACATGGTGAGCAAGAAGCTCAAACTCGTCAACGTAGTCTGGGTCATGCTCATCTGCCGGATCCTCCCGTGTCAACGACGGGCTTTCAACTTGTGGGAGTTCGACCCGGACCAGCACCAAACTCTGAACAGGCTCTTCGACACAACACACGAGGACACTACCAAGGATCGCGGATTCTGCGCGAAGCGCCAAGCCAGCGCGGTAAGCTATTTTTACCTCTTACAGGATACTTGCTTTTCATAGTTTAACTCTATGCGGGATCTAAGCTGCCATACCTTTGACAGGACTGGGTGGAGATGTCAGGGCAGATTACTGTCCGGCCCCTTTGCCCGAAGACACTGCGGACGCTCTCCTGACGGAGATGCTGACTCCGGCTCCTTACAAGGTCCCGGAGAAGACCAAAAAGGCCAAGGGAACCGGAAAGAGTTCCCAGCGCCAGGTGATATCAGACTCATCGTCCGAGGACTCCTTGGCGCACTTCTCCCCCGAAGATGAGGAGGAAGATGATGACGCTCCCCGTCCAGTCGGGGGAGACAAAAAAAGGAAGGCCGCCCCCACTGGGGGGCCGAAGGGTCCAAGAAGGGAAGGACGCTCCTTCCGGACAGTTCTACCACCGCCGCCGAAGGCGAAGACGAGTGGCTGCCCAGGGCCAAGCCCCTGGGGAAGTCGTAAGTATTCGGATACCAGAGTAGCTCATAGCATTCCTTTGTCGCACTGCTTCTCCTAACGCTGAATCGTGATTATGCAGACCGCCTCAAGCCCGTATCGACGTATCCTTGTCGGACGGCTCCCTTGACTCGTCAGATATGGATAGCGATCCACTTCCGACCGCCACCTCCCCTGGCCCTACGGACAATGCCGAGGTGTTGTCTCAAGAGGCACCGGGTCGAGGGGAGACAGTCCCGGAGGTGCCTTAAGGCGACCTTCCAGACTCCGGGAGCAGAGGGAACAAGGACCCCGAGGGCTCCGAGTTCGGTCCTCAGCTGAACACCGCGCCGGAACCTCCAATGGTTCCGGACTCGGGCAGGCGGCCTCCTTCCCAGAGGGGCAAGACGCCTATGCTGGTGACCTCTGTCCATCCAGAGGCACCGGACAATCTGCTGGGAGCGCTTCACAGCGCTTACATCAACAAGGAGCACCACACTATTATGAGTGCGGTGGTCTAGAAGGTTCAGTCTGCCAAGAGCGGACTGACTGAAGCTTGTGCCAGCCTTCTAGCAGGCTTTGAGGTAAGTGTTTAAAATATAGGAAAAATATTACCGCATAGACAGTAGCCCCTGATGCTCTGTTAAGCGTTCAAAAAGAAAAGCCGAATAAAGGATCCAATAATTTCTGTAGGAGTCTAACATAAGTATGTCTATATGCGTATGCAGGCTTCGGTGCTCTCCTCTGCCGCACTGACTGCAGAGGTTGCCGTACTGAAGCAGGACCTCGAAGGGTCCGAGAAGGAGCTCGGTCTTGCCAAGAGGCAGCTAAAGGAGAACAAAGGTAAGTAATACCTTGTCTATAGAGATAAGTAGATAAAAAAGATGCGATTGCCAAATGACAGGATCATCATGAGTTTTCCAGGGGCCATGACCGAAGTGGCGTCCCTAAAGCAAGCGCTATTCGAGGCCGAAGACAAAGCGGCCAAGGAGTGCACCGAGCGAGAGAAGCAAGAGGCACGGGTTGGCGAGGTAGATCAAGAGCTCCAAGATCTCGTCTCGAAGCACGAGGCCTTGGAGCGTGACTCGAAGACGCAAGAGTACGAGCTCGCCGCGGCCCTTGAGAGCACGAAAAATGCCAAGGATGAAGCCCAAAAAGCCCTCCAGGAAATCGATGTGATGAGGAAGATAGCGGCGGGTAAGGCATTCTTTATGCAGACCAAGCATGTGATAGTAAATTACTTGTTACTTACCCGAGTCCGGAGCTCTCCAGGAGCATTCGTAGATTTTCCCCGCAGCATGTCGGATGCCGCATAGTTTTACCAGGCCGAGGAGGGAAGCTCAACGGAGAAGCTGTTCTGGTCCCAGTATACTGGGACCGAACACCCAGTGCCTATGAGCGACCAGCTGAAGTAGCTGGTCGAGCTGCACAAGGCGGCCGAACAGGCCATGAACAGCCACTTCGGCTTGGTGAGGCGACTTATAGAAGCCTGTCCACGGCTGGAAGTTATCAAGCGATCCGTCTGCATCGAGGGTGCACGCCGGGCTTTCGCCCGTGCGAAGGTGCACTGGGCCAAGATGGACGTTGTGAAACTGGTGAAGGAGGGGTCGCTGCAGGGCAAGGAGCATCGCACCTCCCAAATGTATTATGAGGGTGTCCTGAAGGGTGCCCGTCTTGTAGCGGACGAATGTCCAAAGGATGTAATATTTGACTAAACTTGCTCGTGTAAACCTGTATGATGAAAACTTGTTTCATATGCGCTATGCAACGCTTGTTTGAATTTAAAATATTACCTTTTGTTTGGCTGTTTATCCAATCTGAGAGATGGCTAGTCCTTGGCTTCTGCCCCCATGCCACGAGTGCTGGGGTGTTCGGGATAAACCTGAGCACTCTTGTTCCCATTTTTGGGTCCTTCGAGGGAGGTGCTTAGCACAGCGAACAAGGCAACCAGATTAATAATGCTTTATCACTCTCACTTAGCCATAGAATTCTATAATTTTAAATTTTGGCGAAGCCCCTGGTATTCGGAAGGCCGAATTTGGGGCGCGATACATGCCTTTAAGCCGAAAAGGGCCGGCTCCTCGCTCTAAGCGGCATAAGTCTTTAGGGACTCGAAAACCTCTCGAATAGCGACCAGTCTCTCGCCTTATCACGGCAGTCAGTTTTAGCTTTCTCTACTGAGGTGCTTAGCCCAACTGAAGCGGAGCACAATCGCAGTAGTTCTCCTAGTGCTACCTTAGCCGATAGAGCGGAACGTAAGGTAGCAAAACATAGGAGCCGGGCAAACCCAACATTTGACAAAAGACATGATTCGGAGCTGATGCATATAATGCTATAAGTTCGGGGTGCCGCACTTGTGAAAGTGTTCGGACTTCTCACACCATATTGTGGGCTACTTAAGCCCCTGGTGTATTGGCCGTACCAAAGTGTACGGTTGCAAGGTGTCATTAATGAACACATATATAAAAAAGAAGAAGAATGCAATAATACTCTTAATGCTATGCATTGTTTATTCAAAAACGTGCGTTAAAGGAGAATGATATAGGTAGTGCGATAAGCAAAAAGTAGGACTATGTACCCTCCAAGGGCAAGCTGCGGAATAGTATTAAAGTAAGTATTTCACTCGTTATCGTAATCCACCTGGGAGTTCCGTGGTGTGACGTAGCTTTCTGGCTCCTTGGTTGCTCCATCATGTGTTCGACAATCATGCTGCCGGACAGGGTTTCCAGAGATTAAAGTCCTGAAAGAAAAAATAACAAGGCGGGAAGCCCCTAGTGCGGTTTAGGCCGCGTCTTGGAGCGTGCCGTAGTCATGCCCCCTCCCCACCTATGCCGATGGTATTTTTAATGCGTAATTATGTATGCGTGGCACGGATTTCGCATTTAGGCCGGGACCGGGGTGGGGGACGCATTGCTATGCGAGCCCGGAACGTGCCAGGCGGTCCTGTTGCCGATTACTCTGGGCGCGCTTGAAGGTGTTCGGATCCTTAATCACCGAACTAGTGGATTACCTTAAGAGGCTGCTTTGCGCTTCTACTATGAGGGCCGCAGTGTGCTCCTCCGTTCGGAGAGAGCGTTCTGTGTTTCCATTAACTATAATGACCCCCCGAGGTCCTGACATCTTGAGCTTGAGGTATGCATAATGCGGTACCACATTGAATCTCGCAAATGCGGTTCGCCCGAGCAGTGCATGATAACCACTGCGGAACGGGACTATATCAAAGATTAACTCTTCGCTTCAGAAGTTATCCGGGGATCCGAAGACCACTTCCAGTGTGACTGAGCCTGTACAATTGGCCTCTACACCTGGTATGACGCCTTTAAAGGTCGTTTTTATGGGTTTGATCCTTGAGGTGTCTATACCCATTTTGCGCACTCTGTCCTGATAAAGCAGATTCAGGCTGCTGCCGCCATCCATAAGGTCTCGAGTGAGGTGAAATCCGTCAATGATTGGGTCTAAGACCAGTGCGGCAAATCCGCCATGACCAATACTAGTGGGGTGGTCCCTGCGATCGAATGTGATCGGACAGGAGGACCATGGGTTGAACTTTGGGGTGACTGGCTCCAACGCATATACGTCCTTGAGTGCACGCTTCCGCTCCCTCTTGGGGATGTGGGTTGCATATATCATGTTCACCGTCCGCACTTGTGGGGGAACCTCTTCTGTCCTCTGGTGTTTGGCTGCCGGGGCTCTTCCTCGTCATCGCTATGTGGCCCCTTATCCTTGTTTTTAGCAATTAACTTGCCGGCCTGCTTGAACACCCAACAATCCCTGTTGGTGTGGTTGGCTGGCTTGTCTGGGGTGCCGTGTATTTGACACGAGCGATCAAGTATATGGTCCAAACTGGACGGGCCCGGAGTGCTTCGTTTGAATGCCTTTTTCCGCTGACTGGGTTTAGAGCCTTTGAATCCGGCATTGACTGCCATATCCTTAGTATTATCGCTGTTAATGCGTCGCTTATGTTTTTTGCGACGTGACCTACTATTACTGTCCTTGGTGTCCGAAGTACCAAGGTTCTTTGATATGTTATTACTGCGAGCCAGCCAGCTATCTTCTCCCGCACAAAAGCGGGTCATGACTGTTGTGAGGGCTGCCATAGATTTCGGCTTTTCCTAACCAAGGTGCGGGGCTAGCCACTTGTCGCGGATGTTGTGCTTGAAAGCTGCTAGGGCCTCTGCATCTGGACAGTCGACGGATTGATTTTTCTTTGTTAGGAACCGTGTCCAGAATTGCCTGGCCGATTCTTCTGGCTGCTGAATTATGTGGCTCAAGTCATCGGAATCTGGTGGTCGCACATAAGTGCCCTGAAAGTTGTCGAGGAATGTGGCTTCCAGATCTTGCCAACAGCCAATGGACTCTGCTGGCAAGCTATTGAGCCAATGCCAAGCTGGTCCTTTGAGTTTGAGTGGGAGGTATTTAATGGCGTGTAGATCATCACCGCATGCCATGTGGATATGCAGGAGGAAATCCTCGATCCATACCACAGGATTTGTTGTGCCGTCATATGATTCTATATTTACGGGTTTGAAACCCTCTGGGATTTGATGATCCATGACTTCGTCTATGAAGCATAAGGGCTGTGCGGCACCCCTGTAATGGGCTATATCGCGACGCAGCTCGAATGGGTCTTGCCCGCTGTGTTCGGCCCGGCCGGATTTACTTTTACTGTATCCGGCGTGACATTTATCGTGTCACATAGTGGCGCGCCCTCGTGATCCATAGATCGATCTTGCATGTTTTGCTTTGTCCTCCAATACGTCTCACAGGTCTGGCGTATTTCCCCATGCCTTTTAATTTGAATGATGTCGGGGTGCGGGCTGAGCTTTTGGCTGGAATGCCTCTCTATCGCGGCCACGAGGTGGCCGATCAGCCGCATCATACGCTTCTTCCTCCAGTCGGGGTAGCAACCTGCATTTTGGGTACCTCTTGGAGGGGCGTTCGAGTTTATATTCCTCGGCCGCGAGGACTTCAGTCCATCTGTCAGTTAGCAGATCTTGACCAGCTTGAAGCTGCTGCTGCTTTTTCTTAAGGCTATTTGCCGCGGCTATAAGCCGGCACTTGAAGCACTCTTGTTCGACGGGATCCTCTGGCACAATGAATTCGTCATCGTCGAGGCTTGCCTCGTCTTCGCAGGGGGGCATGTAATTATCATTCTCCGCCTCTCCATCTGCCGCTCTCTCTGGAGGGCTGGCCTTTCCATCCTCCTGTCCTAGATCGTGTTGGAGGGGATTGTTGCCATCTTCGGCACTATCCAAAGTGCTATTATCTCCTGTGCCGGTATCACCACTTTTGCTTTGGCGGGACTTAGAGCGGTGCCGCTGACGTCAGCGCTTGGGTTGCTTCTTGGAGGGGTCATCCTCCATTGTCTCGTCGCCATTGCCTTCTTTGGGTGTGTCCACCATGTATATATCGTATGATGAGGTGGCTGTCAAGTGCCCAGTGGGCAGTGGTTCCTCTTCGTCTCCCGCATCGTCGTCCATACCGTCGATGTCATCGGAGTCGAAGTCAAGCATGTCAGTTAAGTCGTCGACAATGGCTACTAAGTGGGTTGTGGGTGGGCAGCGAATTTCTTCGTCATCCGCATCCCAATCCTGCCAGACATAGTTCGGCCAGGATCCTCTTGACAAGGAGAGAGACCTTAATGAGTTCAGTATGTCGCCAAAGGGCAAGTGCGGAAAAATATCCGTGGAGGTAAACTCCATGATCGGCGCCCAATTGGATTCGCTAGGAACGGGCGCAGGCGGTTCAAAGTCCGTGGCCGGAGAAGGATCTGGCAGTCTGACAACACGGCTCTCGTGCAGGGTAAGGTCGATGTTCGGCTTGATCGCCGCTGAGGGTAAGGCCTCTGTGGCGGGGTCCATCCACCCGTCCATGGACGGTGCAACTGGCTCCGAATTGAGGGTCGGAGCGGCTACTGGTGCAATATCCTCATGTCGGAGTAAATGACCACGGGTAGCCTAGTCGGCTTCCCCTGGCACATCAGAAAAATTATAGGACGATCAAGCCTCCAAGCGTCCAAGACATGGGGTCGCCTTCCCCCAGCCGGCTACCTCTCAAGCCGGCTACGCAAAGGCGGCCCAGCCCTGAAATCCTTGAGAAACAAGACCAAGAGAAGGCCGACTTCCAAAAGCCGGCCATGAAAAGGCCGACTCCTAGGAGCCGGCCCCTCAGCAGGCGGCTAAGATCTCGCCCTCAGAGTCTGCACCCACATAACGACGACAAGACGGGGCGTGGCTACAGTAAAGCCTGCCACCCCCGAATCCCGGCGCACACATGGCCACAGTGCACCGTACGGGGCGGCCATCACCCGTCCGGCGCAGCACAGTTGCCACGATGATCGTGACATCACCCACGGCGAGCGGTCAGTACGACCCGTGGGTGGTGGGCCCCCTCGGTCAGGAAGATCTCAAAGAAGGCCAGGCTTCCCACAGTCGGCCAAGGGTATGGCCGACTTCCAATAGCCGGCCAGCTCTCTCCCTCCAAGGAGGTGCTTCATTAAGGAGACAAGAGAAGGTAAGCCTATAGTGATGAGCCGCTTCGCGGGGGCACTATAGCCATGCTTACCACGGCAAAGCCATCGTCACCAGGGGCAAGGTAACAGTAACCAGCCCCCGACAGGACTCCCAAGCGGTGGGGCCGGCCTGTCGACCAAAGGGTCAGCAGCCGGCGGGCCCACCAGTCGGCGGAGAAGCCGGCGGGCGTAGACACAGACAGCCAGGGCCCACGCCTAGCCGGATTACCATTGTACCCCTAGGGGGTAGGCCTATATAACCCCCCTAGGGTTCCCATGCAGGGAGATCGCTCTTTGGATAGTTTTTAGACACCACAAGGAGAAGAGGAGCGGGCTGGCCTGGCCCTCCTTCATCCTTTCATCGAACAGCTCTAGGAGCATTCTGTAGCTACCCATCGAGCTAGTGATCATGCGGAGACCCCGCAGAGCAGCATTAGGGGTGTTATCTCCACGGAGAGCCCTGAAGCTGGGTATGATTCGCCGGCGAGCATGTCTTTGCCTTATCCCGTTTCCAGGCACCGGCGATGTTTTATTGGCTCCCACAATGATAAGCCATCCTTTGGCATATGTCGCACCAACCACCCGACATTTGGCGCCACCATGGGGCCAGGTGCACCGTCGTCCGGAGACCTGTTCTGGACGGGAAGCCTCTTCCTTCCCGATGGAGCTTGCCCCGACGCGCTGCAAGACGTCACCGACGCCTGCGCGGCGAGCTGCCTCGCCGATCTTCTTGGCGAGGCTCGCATCTCCAACGAGCCCGCATCTGACGCGGGCACAGACTGCCTCGAGAGCCACCTCGTCAGCCTCCTCGACCAACTCCACGTCTCCGGCAAGCTTGCTGCGGACCTGGAGTCGGTTGTCTCCACTAACCCGATGCTTGTCGACTCCGACGCGGCATCCCTTGACGCCTTCCCCACCAACGTGGTGGTCATCAACAACCCTCTTCTTCGAGCCGACAGCAGCGGCAGTGCCATCACTGAGGTACTGGTCATCAGCCATGGTGCCCCCTCAGGCAAAAATGCCCATGACGCTCTGCAAACGGTGCCGCACGACTTCTCTGTCCCCGTCCCGGCTGACGCGGATGCCAAGACATTGGAGGTGCGTCGCCTCGCCCTTGTTGCGGAGGGCCAGAAGCTCGCCACCATGAGACGCCTCACCGAGGCTCACCAACGCGAGGTCGACCGTGCCGCCTTCGGCATGCCGCCTCCCGACGGGCCGAGCCGCGTCGACATCATCAAAAAACATGGCCCGGCTATCGATGACATGTTGGGAGCAGACTGCCCTGTCTATGCCACGCCTCCCGAGAACCTGCGCGCCGCCCAGGCGGCCGCAGACGAGTTGAATGGGCTGGGGCCTGATGAGCTCCCCTACATGACCAGACGCATCCAGCAACTTATCGACGCGGCCACAAAGCGGCATGAAGCCGGCGTCCGTGCTGAGAGTCCTCCCCCACGCTGAGAGCATGATGCGACATCCCGAACACCGACCGCGGGCAACACCCGCGCGAGAAAAGAAAAGGAGTCAGCTGCCAGCCGTAGCCGGACTCGAATCTCCATCGAGCGAGACGCAGAGGGCCGCCCTCGAGCCGTGGAGTGGTGGGGCGACCCCCCTCCTCCTACGCCTCGTGGGGAGAGATACCCTACCCCGCCACCTGTCACGCATCCGACTCTCAGCGGCAGGCTGGGTCGCCGCGAAGGAGTCGGCGAGAATGATGCCTGCCATCGGATCGACCGCCTTGCGCGATCCCTGGCCCTGGAAGAAGAAGATGATGTCGGCCCGTCTTGCTTCGGTCCCCACATCCGCGACAAGCCCTTCCCCAAAGGGTTCTCGCTCCCAAGAGACATGCCGAAGTACAACGGCTCCGTGAAGCCGGAAGATTGGTTGATCGACTACTCCACCGCGGTTAGCATCGCAAACGGCAACAGGCGTGTTGCCGTAAAATATGTGCCCCTCATGATCCAAGGCACGGCGCGCACCTGGCTTAACAGCCTCAAGCTTTACAGTGTCAACAGCAGGCTAGACTTCACTGAAGCCTTCATACGCAACTTCACCAGCGCCTACGAGCGGGCTCCCAAGCCCTGATAACTCTCCTTGTGCGTCCAAGGGCCCAACGAATCGACTCGCGATTACCTCACGCGTTGGGCCGAGCTCCGCAATTCCTGCGAGGGAGTGCACGAGGTTCAAGCTATAGAGTACTTCACCGCCGGTTGCCGAGAAGGCACCCTCCTCAAGCACCGACTCCTATGCGACGAGCCGACTTTGCTTGATGAGCTGCTGGTCATAGCCGACAAATACGCCACAGCCGATTCCTCGATGAAGACCGAGCTCCGAGTAGACACCTCCAGGAAGGTGCTCGCTGTTGGGGAACATAGTAATTTCAAAAAATTTCCTACGCACATGCAAGATCATGGTGATGCATAGCAACGAGGGGAGAGTGTGATCTACGTACCTTGTAGATCGACAACGGAAGCGTTTGGTTGATGTAGTCGTACGTCTCCACGGCCCGACCGATCAAGCACCGAAACTACGGCACCTCCGAGTTCTAGCACACGTTCAGCTCGATGACGATCCTCGGACTCTGATCCAGCAAAGTGTCAGGTAAGAGTTCCGTCAGCACGACGGCGTGGTGACGATCTTGATGTACTACTGCAGCAGGGCTTCGCCTAAACTCCGCTACAATATTATCGAGGACTATGGTGGAAGGGGGCACCGCACACGGCTAAGAATATGATCATGTGGATCAACTTGTGTCTCTGGGGTGCCCCTGCCTCCGTATATAAAGGACCAAGAGGGGGAGGCCGGCCGGCCACATATGGCGCGCCAGGAGGAGTCCTACTCCCTCTGGGAGTAGGACTTCTCCCCCAATCCTAGTTGGAATAGGACTCGCGAGGTGGAAAAGAGAGAGAGAGAAGGAGGAGGGCGCCGGCCCCCTCTCTCCTTGTCCTATTCGGACTAGGGGGGAGGGGCGCGTGGCCCAAGCCCCGGCTGCCTCTCCTCTTCTTCCACTATGGCCCATTAAGGCCCATATAGCTCCCGGGGGGTTCCGGTAACCTCCCGGTACTCCGGTAAAATCCCGATTTCACCCGGAACACTTCCGATATCCAAACATAGGCTTCCAATATATCAATCTTTATGTCTCGACCATTTTGAGACTCCTCATCATGTCCGTGATCACATCCGGGACTCCAAACAAACTTCGGTACATATAAATGCATAAACTCATAATATAACTGTCATCGTAACCTTAAGCGTGCGGACCCTACAGGTTCGAGAACTATGTAGACATGACCGAGACATGTCTCCGGTCAATAACCAATAGCGGAACCTGGATGCTCATATTGGCTCCTACATATTCTACGAAGATCTTTATCGGTCAGACCGCATAACAACATACGTTGTTCTCTTTGTCATCGGTGTGTTACTTGCCCGAGATTCGATCGTCGGTATTCCAATACCTAGTTCAATCTCGTTACCGGCAAGTCTCTTTACTCGTTCTGTAATACATCATCCCGCAACTAACTCATTAGTTGCAATGCTTGCAAGGCTTAAGTGATGTGCATTACCGAGAGGGCCCAGAGATACCTCTCCGACAATCGGAGTGACAAATCCTAATCTCCAAATATGCCAACCCAACATGTACCTTTGGAGACACCTTAGAGCTCCTTTATAATCACCTAGTTACGTTGTGACGTTTGGTAGCACACAAAGTGTTCCTCCGGCACACGGGAGTTGCATAATCTCATAGTCATAGCAACATGTATAAGTCATGAAGAAAGCAATAGCAACATACAAAACAATCGGGTGCTAAGCTAATGGAATGTGTCATGTCAATCAGATCATTCACTTAATGATGTGATCCCGTTAATCAAATATCAACTCATTGTTCATGGTTAGGAAACATAACCATCTTTGATTAACGAGCTAGTCAAGTAGAGGCATACTAGTGACACTTTGTTTGTCTATGTATTCACACATGTATTATGTTTCCGGTTAATACAATTCTAGCATGAATAATAAACATTTATCATGATATAAGGAAATAAATAATAACTTTATTATTGCCTCTAGGGCATATTTCCTTCAGTCTCCCACTTGCACTAGAGTCAATAATCTAGATTACACAGTAATGATTCTAACACCCATGGAGTCTTGGTGTTGATCATGTTTTGCTCATGGAAGAGGCTTAGTCAACGGGTCTGCAACATTCAAATCCGTATGTATCTTGCAAATCTCTATGTCTCCCACCTGGACTAGATCCCGGATGGAATTGAAGCGTCTCTTGATGTTCTTGGTTCTCTTGTGAAATCTGGATTCCTTTGCCAAGGCAATTGCACCAGTATTGTCACAAAAGATTTTCATTGGACCCGATGCACTAGGTATGACACCTAGATCGGATATGAACTCCTTCATCCAGACTCCTTCATTTGCTGCTTCCGAAGCAGCTATGTACTCCGCTTCACATGTAGATCCCGCTACAACGCTTTGTTTAGAACTTCACCAACTGACAGCTCCACCGTTAATGTAAACACGTATCCGGTTTGCGATTTAGAATCGTCCGGATCAGTGTCAAAGCTTGCATCAACGTAACCTTTTACGATGAGCTCTTTGTCACCTCCATATAAGAGAAACATATCCTTAGTCCTTTTCAGGTATTTCAGGATGTTCTTGACCGCTGTCCAGTGATCCACTCCCGGATTACTTTCGTACCTCCCTGCTAGACTTATAGCAAGGCACACATCAGGTCTGGTACACAGCATTGCATACATGATAGAGCCTATGGCTGAAGCATAGGGAACATCTTTCATATTCTCTCTATCTTCTGTAGTGGTCGGGCATTGAGTCTTACTCAACTTCACACCTTGTAGCATAGGCAAGAACCCTTTCTTTGCTTGATCCATTTTGAACTTCTTCAAAACTTTGTCAAGGTATGTGGTTTGTGAAAGTCCAATTAAGCGTCTTGATCTATCTCTATAGATCTTAATGCCTAATATGTAAGCAGCTTCACCGAGGTCTTTCATTGAAAAACTCTTATTCAAGTATCCCTTTATGCTATCCAGAAATTCTACATCATTTCCAATTAGTAATATGTCATCCACATATAATATCAGAAATGCTACAGAGCTCCCACTCACTTTCTTGTAAATACAGGCTTCTCCAAAAGTCTGTATAAAACCAAATGCTTTGATCACACTATCAAAACGTTTATTCCAACTCTGAGAGGCTTGCACCAGTCCATAAATGGATCGCTGGAGCTTGCACACTTTGTTAGCTCCCTTTGGATCGACAAAACCTTCTGGTTGCATCATATACAACTCTTCTTCCAGAAATCCATTCAGGAATGCAGTTTTGACATCCATTTGCCAAATTTCATAATAATAAAATGCGGCAATTGCTAACATGATTCGGATAGACTTAAGCATCGCTACGGGCGAGAAGGTCTCATCGTAGTCAATCCCTTGAACTTGCCGAAAACCTTTTGCGACAAGTCGAGCTTTGTAGACAGTAATATTACCGTCAGCGTCAGTCTTTTTCTTGAAGATCCATTTATTCTCAATTGCTTGCCGATCATCGGGCAAGTCAACCAAAGTCCATACTTTGTTCTCATACATGGATCCCATCTCAGATTTCATGGCTTCAAGCCACTTTGCGGAATCTGGGCTCACCATCGCTTCTTCATAGTTCGTAGGTTCATCATGATCTAGTAGCATGACTTGCAGAATAGGATTACCATACCACTCTGGCGCGGATCTTACTCTGGTTGATCTACGAGGTTTAGTAGTATCTTGTTCTGAAGTTTCATGATCATCATCATTAGCTTCCTCACTCACTGGTGTAGGTGTCACAGAAATAGTTTTCTGTGATGCACTACTTTCCAATAAGGGAGCAGGTACAGTTACCGCGTCAAGTTCTACTTTTCTCCCACTCACTTCTTTCAAGAGAAACTCCTTCTCTAGAAAGTTTCCGAACTTAGCAACAAAGTCTTGCCTTCGGATCTATGATAGAAGGTGTATCCAATAGTCTCCTTTGGATATCCTATGAAGACACATTTCTCTGATTTGGGTTCGAGCTTATCAGGTTGAAGCTTTTTCACATAAGCATCGCAGCCCCAAACTTTCAGAAATGACAACTTTGGTTTCTTGCCAAACCACAGTTCATAAGGCGTCGTCTCAACGGATTTTGATGGTGCCCTATTTAACGTGAATGCGGCCGTCTCTAGAGCATATCCCCAAAACGATAGCGGTAAATCAGTAAGAGACATCATAGATCGCACCATATCTAGTAAAGTACGATTACGACTTTCGGACACACCATTACGCTGAGGTGTTCCGGGTGGCGTGAGTTGCGAAACTATTCCACAATTTTTCAAATGTACACCAAACTCGTAACTCAAATATTCTCCTCCATGATCAGATCGTAGAAACTTTATTTTCTTGTTACGATGATTTTCAACTTCACTCTGAAATTCTTTGAACTTTTCAAATGTTTCAGACTTATGTTTCATTAAGTAGATATACCCATATCTGCTTAAGTCATCTGTGAAGGTGAGAAAATAACGATATCCACCACGAGCCTCAATATTCATCGGGCCACATACATCTGTATGTATGATTTCCAACAAATTTGTTGCTCTCTCTCCATAGTACCGGAGAACGGTGTTTTGATCATCTTGCCCATGAGGCACGGTTTCCAAGTACCAAGTGATTCATAATCAAGTGGTTGCAAAAGTCCATCAGTATGGAGTTTCTTCATGCGCTTTACACCGATATGACCTAAACGGCAGTGCCACAAATATGTTGCACTATCATTATCAACTTTGCATCTTTTGGCTTCAACATTATGAATATGTGTGTTACTACTATCGAGATTCAACAAGAATAGACCACTCTTCAAGGGTGCATGACCATAAAAGATATTACTCATATAAATAGAACAACCATTATTCTCTGATTTAAATGAATAACCGTATCGCATCAAACAAGATCCAGATATAATGTTCATGCTTAATGCTGGCACCAAATAACAATTATTTAGGTCTAATATTAATCCCGAAGGTAGATGTAGAGGTAGCGTGCCGACTGCGATCACATCAACTTTGGAACCGTTTCCTACGCACATCGTCACCTCGTCCTTAGCCAATCTTCGCTTAATCCGTAGTCCCTGTTTCGAGTTGCAAATATTAGCAACAGAACCAGTATCAAATACCCAGGTGCTACTACGAGCATTAGTAAGGTACACATCAATAACATGTATATCACATATACCTTTGTTCACCTTGCCATCCTTCTTATCCGCCAAATACTTGGGGCAGTTCCGCTTCCAGTGACCAGTCTGCTTGCAATAGAAGCACTCAGTTTCAGGCTTAGGTCCAGGTTTGGGTTTCTTCTCTTGAGTAGCAACTTGCTTGCCGTTCTTTTTGAAGTTCCCCTTCTTCTTCCCTTTGCCCTTTTTCTTGAAACTAGTGGTCTTGTTGACCATCAACACTTGATGCTCCTTCTTGATTTCTACCTCCGCAGCTTTCAGCATTGCGAAGAGCTCGGGAATAGTCTTATTCATCCCTTGCATATTATAGCTCATCACGGAGCTCTTGTAGCTTGGTGGCAGTGATTGGAGAATTCTGTCAATGACGCAATCATCTGGAAGATTAACTCCCAAATTAATCAAGTGATTATTATACCCAGACATTTTGAGTATATGCTCACTGACAGAACTGTTCTCCTCCATCTTGCAGCTATAGAACTTATTGGAGACTTCATATCTCTCAATCCGGGCATTTGCTTGAAATATTAACTTCAACTCCTGGAACATCTCATATGCTCCATGACGTTCAAAATGTCGTTGAAGTCCCGATTCTAAGCCGTAAAGCATGGCACACTGAACTATCGAGTAGTTATCAGCTTTGCTCTGCCAGACGTTCATAACATCCGGCGTTGCTCCAGTAGCAGGCCTGGCACCCAGCGGTGCTTCCAGGACGTAATTCTTCTGTGCAGCAATGAGGATAATCCTCAAGTTACGGACCCAGTCCGTGTAATTGCTACCATCATCTTTCAACTTTGCTTTCTCAAGGAACGCATTAAAATTCAACAGAACAACAGCACGAGCCATCTATCTACAAACAAGCATAAACAAGCAAGATACTTATCAGGTACTAAGTTTCATGATAAATTTAAGTTCAGTTAATTTACTTAAAGAACTCCCACTTAGATAGACATCCCTCTAATCCTCTAAGTGATTACGTGATCCAAATTAACTAAACCATGTCCGATCATCACGTGAGATGGAGTAGTTTCATTGGTGAACATCACTATGTTGATCATATCTACTATATGATTCACGCTCGACCTTTCGGTCTCCGTGTTCCGAGGCCATATCTGTATATGCTTGGCTCGTCAAGTATAACCTGAGTATTCTGCGTGTGCAACTATTTTGCACCCGTTGTATTTGAACGTAGAACCTATCACACCCGATCATCACGTGGTGTCTCAGCACGAAGAACTTTCACAACGGTGCATACTCAGGGAGAACACTTGTTGATAATTTAGTGAGAGATCATCTTATAATGCTACCGTCAATCAAAGCAAGATAAGATGCATAAAAGATAAACATCACATGCAATCAATATAAGTGATATGATATGGCCATCATCATCTTGTGCTTGTGATCTCCATCTCCGAAGTGTTGGGGAACGTAGTAATTTCAAAAAAATTCCTACGCACACACAAGATCATGGTGATGCAAAGCAACGAGAGGGGAGAGTGTTGTCTACGTACCAACGCAGACCGACTGCGGAAGCGATCACACAACGTAGAGGAAGTAGTCGTACGTTTTCCCGATCCGACAGATCCAAGCACCGTTACTCCGGCACCTCCGAGTTCTTAGCACACGTACAGCTCGATGACGATCCCCGGGCTCCGATCCAGCAAAGCGTCGGGGAAGAGTTCCGTTAGCACGACAGCGTGGTGACGGTCTTGATGTTCTACTGTCGCAGGGCTTCGCTTAAGCACCGCTACAATATGATCGAGGTGGAATATGGTGGCAGGGGGCACCGCACACGGCTATGGAACAATCACAGGGATCAATTGTGTCTAGAGGTGCCCCCTGCCCCTGTATATAAAGGAGCAAGGGGGAGAGGTGCGGCCAGCCTTGGGGCGCGCCAGGAGGAGTCCTACTCCCTCTGGGAGTAGGATTCCCCCCCAATCCTAGTTGGAATAGGAATCCTCAAGGGGGGGAAAGAGAGAGAGAGGGGGCCGGCCACCTCTCCTAGTCCTAATAGGACTAGGGGAGGGGGGAGGCGCGCGGCCACCTAGGGCTGCCCCTTTCTCCTTTCCACTAAAGCCCACTAAGGCCCATTTAGCTCCCGGGGGTTCCGGTAACCTCCCCGTACTCCGGTAAAATCCCGATTTCACCCGGAACACTTCCGGTGTCCAAATATAGCCGTCCAATATATCAATCTCTATGTCTCGACCATTTCGAGACTCCTCGTCATGTCCATGATCACATCCGGGACTCCGAACTAACTTCGGTACATCAAAATGCATAAACTCATAATAATTGTCATTGTAACGTTAAGCGTGCAGACCCTACGGTTCGAGAACAATGTAGACATGACCGAGATACGTCTCCAGTCAATAACCAATAGCGGGACCTGGATGCCCATATTGGCTCCTACATATTCTACGAAGATCTTTATCGGTCAGACCGCATAACAACATACGTTGTTCCTTTTGTCATCGGTATGTTACTTGCCCGAGATTCGATCGTCGGTATCCAATACCTAGTTCAATCTCGTTACCGGCAGGTCTCTTTACTCGTTCTGTAATACATCATTCCGCAGCTAACTCATTTAGTTGCAATGCTTGCAAGGCTTAAGTGATGTGCATTACCGAGAGGGCCCCAGAGATACCTCTCCGACAATCGGAGTGACAAATCCTAATCTCGAAATACGCCAACCCAACATCTACCTTTGGAGACACCTGTAGTACTCCTTTATAATCACCCAGTTATGTTGTGACGTTTGGTAGTACCCAAAGTGTTCCTCCGGTAAACGGGAGTTGCATAATCTCATAGTCATAGGAACATGTATAAGTCATGAAGAAAGCAATAGCAACATACTAAACGATCGGGTGCTAAGCTAATGGAATGGGTCATGTCAATCAGATCATTCAACTAATGATGTGATCTCGTTAATCAAATAACAAATCCTTTGTCTATGGTTAGGAAACATAACCATCTTTGATTAACGAGCTAGTCAAGTAGAGGCATACTAGTGACACTCTGTTTGTCTATGTATTCACACATGTATTATATTTCCGGTTAATACAATTCTAGCATGAATAATAAACATTTATCATGATATAAGGAAATAAATAATAACTTTATTATTGCCTCTAGGGCATATTTCCTTCAGTCTCCTACTTGCACTAGAGTCAATAATCTAGATCACATCACCATGTGATTAACATCGATAGTTCACATCATCATGTGATTAACACCCATAGTTCACATCGCCATGTGACCAACACCCAAAGGGTTTACTAGATTCAGTAATGTAGTTCACATCGCTATGTGATTAACACCCAAAGAGTACTATGGTGTGATCATGTTTTGCTTGTGAGAGAATATTAGTCAACTGGTCTGTCACATACAGATCCGTAAGTATTTTGCGAATTCTATGTCTACAATGCTCTGCATGGAGCTACTCTAGCTAATTGCTCCCACTTTCAATATGTATCTAGATCGAGACTTAGAGTCATCTAGATCTGTGTCAAAACTTGCATCGACGTAACCTTTTACGACAAACCTTTTTTTCATGTCCATAATCGAGAAACATATCCTTATTTCACTAAGGATAATTCTGACCGCTGTCCAGTGATCTACTCCTAGATCACTATCATACTCCCTTGCTTAATCAGTGCAGGGTATACAATAGATCTGGTATACAGCATGACATACTTTATAGAACCTATGGCCAAGGCATAGGGAATGACTTTCATTCTCTTTCTATCTTCTGCCGAGGTCAGGCTTTGAGTCTTACTCAACTTTACACCTTGTAATACAGGCAAGAACTCTTTCTTTGACTGCTCCATTTTGAACTACTTCAAAATCTTGTCAAGGTATGTACTTATTGAAAAACCCTATCAAGCGTTTTGATCTATCTCTATAGATCTTGGAGCTCAATATGTAAGTAGCTTCACCGAAGTCTTTCTTTGAAAAACTCCTTTCAAACACTCCTTTATGCTTTACAGAATAATTCTACATTATTTCCGATCAACAATATGTCATTCACATATACTTATCAGAAATGTTGTATTGCTCCCACTCACTTTCTTGTAAATACAGGTTTCACCACAAGTCTGTATAAAACTATATGCTTTGATCAACTCATCAAAGCGTATATTCCAACTCCGAGATGCTTGCACCAGTCCACAGATGGATCGCTGGAGCTTGCACATTTTGTTAGCACCTTTCGGATTGATAAAACCTTCTGGTTGCATCATATACAACTCTTCTTTAACAAATCCATTAAGGAATGCAGTTTTGTTTATCCATTTGCCAGATTTCATAAAATGCGGCAATTACTAACATGATTCGGACAGACTCTAGCATAGATACGAGTGAGAAACTCTCATCGTAGTCAACACTTTGAACTTGTCGAAAACCTTTTGCGACAATTCTAGCTTTGTAGATAGTAACTCTACTATCAGCGTCTGTCTTCCTCTTGAAGATCCATTTATTCTCAATTGCTTGCCGATCATCGGGCAAGTCAACCAAAGTCCATACTTTGTTCTCATACATGGATCCCATCTCAGATTTCATGGCTTCAAGCCATTTTGCGGAATCTGGGCTCATCATCGCTTCCTCATAGTTCATAGATTCGTCATGTTCAAGTAACATGACCTCCAGAACAGGATTACCGTACCACTCTGGTGCGGATCTCACTCTGGTTTACCTATGAGATTCGGTAGTAACTTGATCTAAAGTTTACATGATCATCATCATTAGCTTCCTCACTAATTGGTGTAGTAGTCACAAGAACAGATTTTTGTGATGAACTACTTTCCAATAAGGGAGAAGGTACAATTACCTTATCAAGTTTTCTACTTTCCTCCTACTCACTTCTTTCAAGAGAAACTCCTTCTCTGGAAAGGATCCATTCTCAGCAACGGAAGTCTTGCCTTCGGATCTGTGATAGAAGGTGTATCCAATAGTTTCCTTTGGATATCCTATGAAGATTTACTTCTCCGATTTGGGTTCGAGCTTATCATGTTGAAACTTTTTCACATAAGCATCGCAGTCCCAAACTTTAAGAAACGACAACTTTGGTTTCTTGCCAAACCACAGTTCAGATTGTGTCGTCTCAACGGACTTAGATGGTGCCCTATTTAACGTGAATGCAGTTGTCTCTAATGCATAACCCCAAAACGATAGTGGTAGATTGGTAAGAGACATCATAGATTGCACTATATCCAATAAAGTACGGTTATGACATTCGGACACACCATTATGCTGTGGTGTTCCATGTGGCATGAGTTTGTGAAACTATTCCACATTGTTTTAATTGAAGACCAAACTCGTAACTCAAATATTTGTCTCCGCGATCAGATCGTAGAAACTTTATTTTCTTGTCACGATGATTTTCCACTTCACTCTGAAATTCTTTGAACTTTTCAAATGTTTCAGACTTATGTTTCATCAAGTAGATATACCCATATCTGCTCAAATCATCTGTGAAGTTCAGAAAATAATGATACCCGCCGCGAGCTTCAACACTCATCGGATCGCATACATCAGTATGTATTATTTCCAATAAGTCAGTTGCTCGCTCCATTGTTCTGGAGAATGGAGTCTTTAGTCATCTTGCCCATAAGGCATGGTTCGCAAGCACCAAGTGATTCATAATCAAGTGATTTGAAAATCCCATCAGCATGGAGTTTCTTCATGCGCTTTACACCAATATGACCTAAATGGCAGTGCCACAAATAAGTTGCACTATCATTATTAACTTTGCATCTTTTGGTTTCAATATTATGATTATGTGTATCACTACGATCGAGATCCAACGAACTATTTTCATTGGGTGTGTAACCATATAAGGTTTTATTCATGTAAACAGAACAACAATTTATTCTCTTACTTAAATGAATAACCGTATTACAATAAACATGATCAAATCATATTCATGCTCAACGCAAACACCAAATAACACTTATTCAGGTTCAACACTAATCCCGAAAGTATAGGGAATGTGCGATGATGATCATATCAATCTTGGAACCATTTCCAACACACATCGTCACTTCACCCTTAACTAGTCTCTGTTTATTCTGCAACTCCCGTTTCGAGTTACTAATCTTTAGCAACTGAACTAGTATCAAATACTAAGGGTTTGCTATAAACACTAGTAAAGTACACATCAATAACATGTATATCAAATATACTTATGTTCACTTTGCCATCCTTCTTATCCGCCAATCACTTGGGGTAGTTCCGCTTCTAGTGACCAATCCCTTTGCAGTAGAAGCACTTAGTCTCAGGCTTAGGATCAGATTTGGGCTTCTTCACTTGAGCAGCCACTTGCTTGCTGTTCTTCTTGAAGTTCCCCTTCTTCCCTCTGCCCTTTTCTTGAAACTAGTGATCTTGTCAACCATCAACACTTGATGTTTTCTTTGATTTCTACCTTCGTTTGATTTCAGCATCACGAAGAGCTTGGGAGTTGTTTCTGTTATCCCTTGCATATTATAGTTCATCACGAAGTTCTACTAACTTGGTGATGGTGACTAGAGAATTCTGTCAATCACTATCTTATCTGGAAGATTAACTCCCACTTGATTCAAGCGATTGTAGTACCCAGACAATCTGAGCACATGCTCACTAGTTGAGCGATTCTCCTCCATCTTTTAGCTATAGAACTTGTTGGAGACTTCATATCTCTCAACTCGGGTATTTGCTTGAAATATTAACTTCAACTTCTGGAACATCTCATATGGTCCATGACGTTCAAAACGTCTTTGAAGTCCCGATTCTAAGCCGTTAAGCATGGTGCACTAAACTATCAAGTAGTCATCATATTGAGCTAGCCAAACGTTCATAACGTCTGCATCTGCTCCTGCAATAGGTCTGTTACCTAGCGGTGCATCAAGGACATAATTCTTCTGTGTAGCAATGAGGATAAACCTCAGATCACGGATCCAATCCGCATCATTGCTACTAACATCTTTCAACACAATTTTCTCTAGGAACATATCAAAATAAACATATGAAAGCAACAACGCGAGCTATTGATCTACAACATAGATATGCTAATACTACCAGGACTAAGTTCATGATAAATTAAAGTTCAATTAATCATATTACTTAAGAACTCCCACTTAGATAGACATCCCTCTAATCTTCTAAGTGATCATGTGATACAAATCAACTAAACCATAACCGATCATCACGCGAGATGGAGTAGTTTTCAATGGTGAACATCGTTATGTTGATCATATCTACTATATGATTCACGCTCGAACTTTCGGTCTCTATGTTCCGAGGCCATATCTGCATATGCTAGGCTCATCAAGTTTAACCTGAGTATTCTGCGTGTGCAAAAACTGGCTTGCACCCGTTGTAGATGGACGTAGAGCTTATCACACCCGATCATCACGTGGTGTCTGGGCACGACGAACTTTGGCAACGGTGCATACTCAGGGAGAACACTTCTTGATAATTTAGTGAGAGATCATCTTATAATGCTACCGTCAATCAAAGCAAGATAAGATGCATAAAAGGATAAACATCACATGCAATCAATATAAGTGATATGATATGGCCATCATCATCTTGTGCTTGTGATCTCCATCTCCGAAGCACCGTCATGATCACCATCGTCACCGGCGTGACACCTTGATCTCCATCGTAGCATCGTTGTCGTCTCGCCAATCTTATGCTTCCACGACTATCACTACCGTTTAGTAATAAAGTAAAGCATTACATCACGATTGCATTGCATACAATAAAGCGACAACCATATGGCTCCTGCCAGTTGCCGATAACTCGGTTACAAAACATGATCATCTCATACAATAAAATTCAGCATCATGCCTTGACCATATCACATCACACCATGCCCTGCAAAAACAAGTTAGACGTCCTCTACTTTGTTGTTGCAAGTTTTACGTGGCTGCTACGGGCTTAAGCAAGAACCAATCTCACCTACGCATCAAAACCACAACGATAGTTTGTCAAATAGACTCCATTTTAATCTTCGCAAGGACCGGGCGTAGCCACACTTGGTTCAACTAAAGTTGGAGAGACAGTCGCCCGCAAGCCACCTGTGTGCAGAGCACATCGGTGGAACCAGTCTCGCATAAGCATACGCGTAATGTTGGTCCGGGTCGTCTCGTCCAACAATACCGCTGAACCAAAGTATGACATGCTGGTAGGCAGTATGACTTATATCGCCCACAACTCACTTGTGTTCTACTCGTGCAAATAACATCAAACCATAAAACCTAGGCTCTGATACCACTGTTGGGGAACGTAGTAATTTCAAAAAAAATTCTACGCACACGCAAGATCATGGTGATGCAAAGCAACGAGAGGGGAGAGTGTTGTCTACGTACCAATGCAGACCGACTGCGGAAGCAATCACACAACGTAGAGGAAGTAGTCGTACGTTTTCCCGATCCGACCGATCCAAGCACCGTTACTCCGGCACCTCCGAGTTCTTAGCACACGTACAACTCGATGACGATCCCCGGGCTCCGATCCAGCAAAGCGTCGGGGAAGAGTTCCGTCAGCACGACGGCGTGGTGACGATCTTGATGTTCTACTGTCGCAGGGCTTCGCCTAAGCACCGCTACAATATGATCGAGGTGGAATATGGTGGCAGGGGGCACCGCACACGGCTATTGAACGATCACGGGGATCAATTGTGTCTAGAGGTGCCCCCTGCCCCTGTATATAAAGGAGCAAGGGGGGAGAGGTGCGGCCAGCCTTGGGGCACGCCAGGAGGAGTCCTACTCCCTCTGGGAGTAGGATTCCCCCCCCCCCAATCCTAGTTGGAATAGGAATCCTCAAGGGGGGAAAGAGAGAGAGGGGGGCCGGCCACCTCTCCTAGTCCTAATAGGACTAGGGGAGGGGGGAGGCGTGCGGCCACCTAGGGCTGCCCCTTTCTCCTTTCCACTAAAGCCCACTAAGGCCCATTTAGCTCCCGGGGGGTTCCGGTAACCTCCCGGTACTCCGGTAAAATCCCGACTTCACCCGGAACGCTTCCTGTGTCCGAATATAGCCGTCCAATATATCAATCTTTATGTCTCGACCATTTCGAGACTCCTCGTCATGTCCGTGATCACATCCGGGACTCCGAACTAACTTCGGTACATCAAAATGCATAAACTCATAATAACTATCATCGTAACATTAAGCGTGCGGACCCTACGGTTCGAGAACAATGTAGACATGACGGAGACACGTCTCCGGTCAATAACCAATAGCGGGACCTGGATGCCCATATTGGCTCCTACATATTCTATGAAGATCTTTATCGGTTAGACCGCATAACAACATACGTCGTTCCTTTTGTCATCGGTATGTTACTTGCCCGAGATTCGATCGTCGGTATCCAATACCTAGTTCAATCTTGTTACCGGCAAGTCTCTTTACTCGTTCTGTAATACATCATTCCGCAACTAACTCATTTAGTTGCAATGCTTGCAAGGCTTAAGTGATGTGCATTACCGAGAGGGCCCCAGAGATACCTCTTCGACAATCGGAGTGACAAATCCTAATCTCGAAATACGCCAACCCAACATCTACCTTTGGAGACACCTGTAGTACTCCTTTATAATCACCCAGTTACGTTGTGACGTTTGGTAGTACCCAAAGTGTTCCTCCGGTAAACGGGAGTTGCATAATCTCATAGTCATAGGAACATGTATAAGTCATGAAGAAAGCAATAGCAACATACTAAATGATCGGGTGCTAAGCTAATGGAATGGGTCATGTCAATCAGATCATTCAACTAATGATGTGATCCCGTTAATCAAATAACAACTCCTTTGTCTATGGTTAGGAAACATAACCATCTTTGATTAACGAGCTAGTCAAGTAGAGGCATACTAGTGACACTCTGTTTGTCTATGTATTCACACATGTATTATGTTTCCGGTTAATACAATTCTAGCATGAATAATAAACATTTATCATGATATAAGGAAATAAATAATAACTTTATTATTGCCTCTAGGGCATATTTCCTTCACGAAGCACCATCGTGATCACCATCGTCACCGGCGCGACACCTTGATCTCCATCGTAGCATCGTTCTTGTCTCGCCAAGCTTGTGCTTCCACGACTATCGCTACCGCTTAGTGATAAAGTAAAGCATTACATCGCGATTGCATTGCATACAATAAAACGACAACCATATGGCTCCTGCCAGTTGCCGATAACTCGGTTACAAAACATGATCATCTCATACAATAAAAATCAGCATCATGTCTTGACCATATCACATCACAACATGCCATGCAAAAACAAGTTAGACGTCCTCTACTTTGTTGTTGCAAGTTTTACGTGGCTGCTACGGGCTTAAGCAAGAACCAATCTTACCTACGCATCAGAACCACAACGATAGTTTGTCAAGTTGGTGCTGTTTTAACCTTCGCAAGGACCGGGCGTAGACACACTCGATTCAACTAAAGTTGGAGAAACTGTCACCTGCAAGCCACCTATGTGCAAAGCACGTCGGGAGAACCGGTCTCGCGTAAGCGTACGTGTAATGTCGGTCCGGGCCGCTTTGTCCAATAATACCGCCGAACCAAAGTATGACATGCTGGTAAGCAGTATGACTTATATCGCCCACAACTCACTTGTGTTCTACTCGTGCATATAACATCAACATATAAAACCTAGGCTCTGATACCACTGTTGGGGAACGTAGTAATTTCAAAAAAATTCCGATGCACACGCAAGATCATGGTGATGCATAGCAACGAGGGGAGAGTGTGATCTACGTACCTTGTAGATCGACAACGGAAGCGTTTGGTTGATGTAGTCGTACGTCTCCACGGCCCGACCGATCAAGCACCGAAACTACGGCACCTCCGAGTTCTAGCACACGTTCAGCTCGATGACGATCCCCGGACTCCGATCTAGCAAAGTGTCGGGGAAGAGTTCCGTCAGCACGACGGCGTGGTGATGATGTTGATGTACTACTGCAGCAGGGCTTCGCCTAAACTCCGCTACAATATTATCGAGGACTATGGTGGAAGGGGGCATCGCACACGGCTAAGAATATGATCACGTGTATCAACTTGTGTGTCTCTGGGGTGCCCCTGCCTCCGTATATAAAGGACCAAGAGGGGGAGGCCGGCCGACCACATATGGCGCGCCAGGAGGAGTCCTACTCCCTCCGGGAGTAGGACTTCTCCCCCAATCCTAGTTGGAATAGGACTCGCGAGGTGGAAAAGAGAGAGAGAGAAGGAGGAGGGCGCCGGCCCCCTCTCTCCTTGTCCTATTCGGACTTGGGGGGAGGGGCGCGCGGCCCAAGCCCTGGCTGCCTCTCCTCTTCTTACACTATGGCCCATTAAGGCCCATATAGCTCTCGGGGGGGTTCCGGTAACCTCCCGGTACTCCGGTAAAATTCCGATTTCACCCGGAACACTTCCGATATCCAAACATAGGCTTCCAATATATCAATCTTTATGTCTCGACCATTTCGAGACACCTCGTCATGTCCGTGTTCACATCCGGGACTCCGAACAAACTTCGGTACATCAAAATGCATAAAATCATAATATAACTGTCATCGTAACCTTAAGCGTGCGGACCCTACGGGTTCAAGAACTATGTAGACATGACCGAGACATGTCTCCGGTCAATAACCAATAGTGGAACCTGGATGCTCATATTGGCTCCTACATATTCTACGAAGATCTTTATCAGTGAGACCGCATAACAACATACGTTGTTCCCTTTGTCATCGGTATGTTACTTGCCCGAGATTCGATCGTCGGTATTCCAATACCTAGTTCAATCTCGTTACCGGCAAGTCTCTTTACTCGTTCTATAATACATCATCCCGAAACTAACTCATTAGTTGTAATGCTTGCAAGGCTTAAGTGATGTGCATTACCGAGAGGGCCCAGAGATACCTCTCCGACAATCGGAGTGACAAATCCTAATCTTGAAATACGCCAACCCAACATGTACCTTTGGAGACACCTGTAGAGCTCCTTTATAATCACCAAGTTACGTTGTGACGTTTGGTAGCACACAAAGTGTTCCTCCGGCACACGGGAGTTGCATAATCTCATAGTCATAGGAACATGTATAAGTCATGAAGAAAGCAATAGCAACATACTAAACGATCGGGTGCTAAGCTAATGGAATGGGTCATGTCAATCAGATCATTCACTTAATGATGTGATCCCATTAATCAAATAACAACTCATTGTTCATGGTTAGGAAACATAACCATCTTTGATTAACGAGCTAGTCAAGTAGAGGCATACTAGTGACACTTTGTTTGTCTATGTATTCACACATGTATTATGTTTCCGGTTAATACAATTCTAGCATGAATAATAAACATTTATCATGATATAAGGAAATAAATAATAACTTTATTATTGCCTCTAGGGCATATTTCCTTCACTCGCTCCATGTCCCAAGACGCCAGCTGGAGAGTCTGGCCGATGCCCATACTAGAACGACCACAAGCGCAAGGCTCCCCTGCCACCTTCCGCCAGTCGGTAGGTGGCCACGGTCAAAGACGAACAACTCGAAGGGCGGCCCGCACCCAAGGAGCAGAAGGGAGGCAGGCCGGCTTGGCAGCCGGCTTTCTCCTACGAGCAAGCGCTTGATGCCCCCTGCAAGTTTCACAGTGGCGCAAAGCCTTCAAACCACATGACCAGAAAATGCAAGTGGCTCACACGGATCTCCAAGGGTGAGGGGATGGTGCCACCTCCGCCTGCTGGTCATCCGCCTCCGGCTCCTCCGCAGCCGGCCGCTCGACCAGCGGCCGGGGCAGTTCAAGATGAGTACCCCGACGAGCATGCCGCCTATGTCGTCTTTACAAGCCAGCCAGAAAATCAGCGTAGCCGACACCGACAAAACCAAGAAGTCAACGCAGTCGCCTCCGACAACCCAAAGTTCATGCACTGGTCAGAAAGGCCTATTAGCTCGAGTCGGACAGATCACCTAGAGGTGATGCCGTCTCCCGACTCTTACGCATTGGTTCTGGATGCCACCCTTGCTACGGAAAGGCGAGCCACCCGTTTCTCCCATGTGCTGATAGATGGTGGGAGCAGCATCAATATCCTATACCATGACACCATGGAGAAGCTGAGCATCAAGACAAAGCAGCTCATGCCCAGTCGGACTGTGTTCCATGGCATCGTACCCGTCTTGTCCTGCTCCCCAATCAGCAAGATCAAGATATATGTCCTCTTCGGGGACAAGGATCATTTCCGCCGAGAGGTGATGTGGTTTCATGTGGTGGATCTAGAGAGCCCTTACCACGCGTTGCTTGGCCGACCTGCCCTGGCCAAGTTCATGGCTGTACCCCATTATGCCTACCTCAAGATGAAGATACCAAGTTCCAAGGGCATCATCACCATAGCCGGAGACTACAAGAAATCCTCCAAGTGCGCGGCTGCCAGCAGCCGGCTGGCCGAGTCCCTTGTAATTGCTGAAGAGAAGAAGATACTGGACCGAGTCGTGGCCATGGCTGGCAAGCAGCCGGCCCTGTCCCCCGACCCCAAGGAATGTGGTGCCCAAGGTTCTTTTCAGCCGGCCAAAGAAACAAAGAGGGTACTTCTGGACCCAGATCACCCAGAAAGGTTTGCCACCATCAGGGCAAACCTGGACAGCAAATAGGAAGGCGAGCTCGCCGATTTTCCTCCATGAGAATCGGGACATTTTTGCATGGTCCCCCAAGGACATGTCGGGTGTGCCGAAGCAATTCGCCGAGCACAAGCTACATGTCTGAGAAGGTGCGAAACTAGTCAAAAAGCCTCTCCGCCGACTATCGGAGGAGAAGAGATATCCCAGCTTCTGGCACCCGGCTTCATTATGGAAGTTTTCTTCCCAGAGTGGCTCGCCAACCTGGTCCTCGTGCTGAAGAAAAATAACAAGTGGCGCATGTGTATAGACTACACTAGCCTTAACAAGGCTTGCCCCAAAGATCCCTTTGCCTTGCCAAGGATTGATCAAGTAATAGACTCCACAGCCGGATGCGAGCTGTTGAGCTTCTTGGATGCTTACTCAGGCTACCACCAGATAAAGTTGGATCCAGCTGACCGTCTGAAAACCGCCTTCATCACACCATTCGGAGCCTTCTGCTACCTGACTATGACATTCGGCTTGAGAAATGCCGGTGCCACTTTTTAGCGTTGCATGCAGAAATGCCTCCTCAAGCAGCTCGGCAGAAATACCCACGTCTATGTAGACGATATTGTAGTGAAGACGGAGAAGCGTGGCACCTTGCTGGAAGGCCTCAGAGAAACATTTGAAAACTTGCGCCGATTCCAAATCAAGCTCAACCCCGAGAAATGCGTGTTCGGAGTACCAGCCGGCTAGCTCCTAGGCTTCCTGGTCTCCGAATGCGGCATCGAGTGTAACCCAATGAACATCAAGGCCATAGAGAGAATGGAGATTCCCACCAAGCTGCGGGATGTCCAGAAGTTCACCGGATGCTTGGCTTCCCTGAACCGCTTCATCAGCCGGCTCGGAGAGAAAGCCCTCCCCCTCTACCGACTCATGAATAAGTCCACTCATTTCGAGTGGAACGACCAGGAGGACCAAGCCTTCCACGAGCCAAAGAAGATGCTGACAACGCCGCCTGTCTTGGCGGCACCGGCTGAAAAGGAGCCCATGCTCCTTTAAATTGCCGCTACTAGCCGGGTGGTCAGCACTGTCATTGTAGTCTAGCACCTAGAAGAAGGCCGGGCTCAGCCGGTTCAGAGGCCGGTGTATTATTTAAGCGAAGTCTTATCCACTTCGAAGCAGAACTACCCACACTACCAGAAGATGTGCTACAATGTGTACTTCACTGCCAAGAAGCTTAAGCCCTATTTTCAAGAGCACCCCATCACGGTCGTATGTACTGCCCCGCTCGCCGAGATCATAGGCAGCCGGGATGCATCCGGCCGAGTGGCCAGATGGGCCATTGAGCTGGCCCCCTACGCGATCTTCTACCAGCCCCGCACCGCTATTAAGTCCCAGGCGCTAGCCGACTTCCTCGTCGATTGGGCCAAAACCCAATACCTGCCACCGGCTCCCGATTCCACTCACTGGCGGATGCACTTCGATGGGTCCAAGATGCACACAGGCTTTGGAGCCGGCATCGTCCTCACCTCTCCCAAGGGCGACAAGCTCAAGTATACATTGCAAATTCATTTTGCCGCCTCCAACAATGTGGCCGAGTATGAGGCGCTCATACACGGGCTCCAGCTAGCCAAAGAGCTCGGCATCCGCCGGATCTTGTGCTATGGCGACTCGGATTTGGTGGTCCAACGGTCATCTGGTGACTGGGACGCCAAAGATGCAAACATGGCGAGCTATCATTTCCTCGTCCAGCAAATCAGTGCATATTTTGAAGGATGTGAGTTCCTTCATGTACCACGTGCCGACAACATGCAAGCAGATACCCTGGCACGAGTAGGATCCACCCGGCAAGCCATGCCAGCCAACGTTTCTCTCCACCGCCTCCTCAAGACGTCTATCAAGCCATCTCCAGAATCTGATTCCATCTTCGTGCCGCCTGACCCCAACGCAGTCGGATCTGACTTGGGAAACCAAGCAGGTGGCGCGGGGACTCCAACTGGCGGCCCGGGGACTGCCATAGTCGCACCTGGCCCGGGGAATTCAGAACTCGGCCCAGGGGCTACTGCAGCCGGCCCGGGGACTACATCAACACAACAGGCGATGGCCGACTCCGACTCCAACTCTTCACCACCCAGCCCACCCGCCCCTATCATAGTGGCAGTCCTGACAATAGAAGAAGACACAGCTCCATCATGGGCCCAGCCCATCCTCAACTTCTTAGTAAACAGAGAGCTGCCGACCAACGAGATCTCGGCAAGACAAGTTCAACGCCGAGCCGGAGCCTACACAATCGTCAGCCGAGAGCTTGTTAGGCGCAGCATCACTGGAGTCTTCCGGCGCTACGTCGAACCAGAGAAGGGCATAGCAATCCTCAGGGACATCCACCAAGGCGAATGCGGCCACCACACAGTCTCAAGATCACTCGTCGCCAAGGCTTTTCGCCATGGATTTTTCCGGCTGACTGCTTTGGAAGACGCCAAGGAACTAGTCAAACACTTCAAAGGGTGCCAAGTTTTCAGCTCCAAGCAACATCTGCCGGCTTCTGCACTCAAGACCATCCCCCTCACCTGGCCCTTTGCCGTCTGGGGGCTGGACATGGTGGGCCCGTTCAAGACGGCACACGGCGGCATGACGCATCTGCTCGTCGTTGTGGACAAATTTACCAAGTGGATTGAGGCAAAGCCGATCAAGAAGCTGAATGGGCCGACTGCCATCACCTTCATCGCAGATATTACAACCCGGTATGGCGTACCGCATAGCATCATCACCGACAACGGCACAAATTTTGCAAAGCGAGCACTGGCACGTTTCTGCGCAACACGCGACATCCGGCTGGACCTAGCGTCCGTTGCCCACCCGCGGTCAAACGGCCAGGTCGAGCGAGCAAACGGCCTCATCCTCTCCGGCATCAAGCCCCGACTGGTCGTGCCACTGGAGCGTTCGGCCGGCTGTTAGCTCGACGAGTTGCCGGCCGTCCTCTGGAGTTTGCGCACTACCCCAGACAAGTCGACCGACTTCACCCCTTTTTCCTTGTATATGGTGCCGAGGCTGTCATCCCAACTGACATCGAGTTCGGCTGACCTTCTAGAAGAAGGCCGGCTGTTAGATCTTAGTCGGTCCGCCATCTATCAGCAGGGTCTGCGCCGCTACCATAGCCGGAAGGTCAAGCCAAGATCTTTCCAAGAGGGCGATCTTGTGCTCCGGCCGATCTAGCGAACAGCCGGCCAGCACAAGCTCTCGGCTCCTTGGGAGGGCCCCTTCATCATCAGCAGAGCTTTAGGCAACGACTCCTACTACCTAATCGACGCGCAAAAGCTGAAGGCATGCAAGAGAGATGATTCTGGCAAGGAGTCGGAACGACCGTGGAACGCCAATCTCCTTCGAAGATTTTACAGTTAAAAATAGTACGTAGCACGCTACCTTTTGTACTAAGTACGAGACAAGGGGTGCCCCGAGGAGCGCTCGGGGATTACCCTCTTTTATCTTTGAAAGACGAGTATCACGCATATGATTATGTTACTACACTTGCTTTCTTCATCCAGCACCGGGTTCGACCAGTCGGCCCAGGGACTCACTGCCTCAAGTTATATCTGAAGTTCCACCTACAGTCAGACAAGTAGTGTGCCAGCACCCAAGCCCCCCTATTGCCAAAAAGTCACAACTCGAAGAATCGACTGTCCGACTGGCAAGAGCCAAGGGCAGGAAAGGATGCCCATGCGAAAAATGGCTAAGGACCAACGAACTTATATAACGCGAGCCGGCCTCCCACCCGCCAGCCGGCTACCAGAGCAGCCGGCTGGCCGGCTTCCCGTTCACCTTGCTGCAATCTGAGAAAGCTCGTGTACTTGCCTTCCCAAAATGACCAAGTCCTTCTCCGGCCACAGACTGTAGAGCAGCTGTCCGGCTGGGAAGGCGGCGGCCAAGGGAAGGCGGCAAAGGAAAAAGCCAAAGGATAAAAAGCAAACATAAACGGAAGCCAAACACATGCATAATATTTACACAAAAGACCTTCGAAAGGCCAGCATTCAACATAGTCTGAAGACACCCCCAGTGGGTGGAACTGCGCAACTTAAAAGATTGTTCAAAGAAGTAACAAGCAGGAAACCTAGGACGACGAATCAAGCCAGGGGAACAACATGCGAGTTGGGCAGGTTGGCGGAGTCGGCGGAGCCGGCTGGAGGAGTGACCGGCTGGCGAGTCTCGGCATCGTTGCTAGAGGCACGATCGGGCTGAGGCGGGCTGGTCGCTTCACCATCCGGCGCAGCGTCTTCATCATCCTCTCCTTCGTCCCCTTCGCCCTCATCACTGGAGGCAATCTCCTCCGCCGAGTCCTCACCTTCGGCCGGGTTCAGCCTGAACCACTCCTCCGGCTAAGCGACGCGGGCGTCATCCACCTCAGGAGAAAAGGCACTGGTATCAGTATACTCGGCGATCGCTGAGGCGCGCTGGATGATAGCCAGCCACACCGCCTCCAGCTCCTCGTCAGCCTCCTGCCGCCAGGTGCTCAGCTGGTCCAAGTTCAGCCCAGGATACCAAGCTCGGACGAACTCCAGAGCCTGCCCAGCACCGGACCGGGCCACTGACGCCTTCCAGGCCTCGAAGCGGCCGACTGCGACCTCTAGCCAGTCGGTGGTCCGACTTGGGGTGCGCGGAATCACCTCGCCAGGCCAGAGGGCGGCCAGCACTTGCGCCCCGGCGCGCTAAAGACGGCGGAGCATGCGGTGGGGCGGCTGTAGGCGGGCTTGAAGCCCTAGAAGTTGCTCCTCAAGTGACCGGCTGGCATTCGGCGCGATCTCGGCCCCTGCCTGCCATCGTGCGTCGCGGTAGGCCTCGATGGCTTGGGTGGCGGCAGTAGAGTAGCCGGGAAAGTAATCTTCACAAAGAGGAAAGCAGTGGCACAAAGTCAAAAAATGAATCAGATAGTAGAAGGCAGGCAAGGAAGCAAAGAAGAAGGCGGCCTACCATCAATCAAGTCTTCCACCCGGCTGTAGCCTTGGCTCATCGCCTGCCTCATCTCGGCCTAGTTTGCCGCCTCGGTCTCATATTCAGCTTTGAGGGCGGCCTCACTGTCCTGCGCCGCCTTCAGGGCCGCCTTGTGGCTCTCCTCCTAGTCGGCCAGCCTCTTGGCCAGGCGGTCACGCTCTTGAGCCAGGGCGGCGCACTTGGCCGCCTTGGCACGAAGGGCGGTCTGGGCTACGCTCTGCTGGCTCCTCAAGTCATCATTGGCCCCTGCAAATATAAAGAAAGAAGTCGTCAGGAAAAGATCCGACCTGACTACTCGGTAGTCGGACCAAATCTCAAGGACTACAGCCAGTGGGTGCGCTGACTCGCCCCCACTTAAAAGAAAAACGAAGCACTTACTCCGTCTCTCGGTCAGATCAGTGGCTTTCTGATTCAACTCCTGGGCCTGGGAGTTGAAGGCGGCCGCGCGGAGGTTGTGGTACTCCTGCACAGAGGACAAGGGACTCGAGTAAGAACAAGCTGGCAATCAAGCTTTCCAATAAGTTCCAAGCCGCCTTCTCAGCAGCCGGCTCAGAACTCGGGGACTACACCCAATGGGTGCGCTGACGCGCCCCCACGGAAGAAATTAAAAGCAATCGACAAGGAGCAGGAGGACTCACCCGAATAACCGACCGCGTCGTGAGAAACTCCTGGGTGTACTGCTTAAGCGCGGTGGCTTGGGCATGAAGCCGGTTCCGGACGTCCTGTGCCGCCACATTCAGCACGGCTGTCCCGCCGCCCGGCGTCCACCCGGACGAGCTGTCGCTGGCCGCTTCTAGCACCTGGGCCAACGAGCCGGCGTCCATGGTCTTCTGCGTGTCCGGCGCTGAAGTCGCCTTCCCTGCGCGCCGGCGAAGCGTTGACGAGATCACAAGATCCCCTCCCACGGCTGGCTCGCCCCCAGCCGGCTGCGTTGGCGGCACTTCAGGCCGACCTCCTCGGCCTGCTCCAGTCAGCGGCGATGGCGCCGCCTCCCTCTCCATCTCCAGGTGGCCGCGGCCGGCCTCCTCCAACGGGGGCACATGGGTGTCTGGAGCCGCGGTGCGGAGGGGAATGATGAACTGCGGAGGCTAGTTCTGCAGGGCCTCCGCCTCCCTCTCCACGTCTGCGGCCTCCGCTTGGGCCTTGGCGGCCGCGACGGCTCGCGCCTCCACCGACTTCTGCTCCGCCTCCGCCGACTTCTGCTCCGCCTCCCGAGCCGCCCTACGCTCCTCCCGCACTTTCCGCGCATTCCGCTCTGTCGCCTCTAGGAGTTCGGCGCGGAGATCTACCTGGCGCGAGCTTGAAGACCCTCCTACGGCTCCGACTATGGAGGTGGCCGGGACTCGCCCAAGGGAAAGAGGGGCCCTGTTTGATAAATCGAAAAAAAGGGTTTGGAAAAACATCAACCGAAGAAGAAGAAAAAAGAAAGGCATGAGAATAGTGATACTTACGCTGAGACCGCCTGCGGCTGCTTCACCACCTTGCGGAAGCGGGCTGCCTTCACGGCCGCCTCATCCCGCTTGGTCGCCGCCGTGGTACACTTGGGCTTCTTCGGCCGACTGCCGAAGTGGATCGACACGGCCCGGCGCTTCTGCGTGCCGCAATGGGTAGTCGGCCCGGCTGATGGGCCCGCACCATGGTGTTCGGGCGCCGGTCGGTGGCGCGGAATGATTTCGGCCTCATCATCATCTGGCCAGTCCTCAAAGCCGGCCCCAAGCCCGGACCCGCCTGTGTCGCCGCCTTCCCCCGCGATGTCGTCCTCCATGGCGGCCGCCCCCAGGTCTGGGTCGTCTACATCGTCCATCATACGGTCGGGGAGGAACTGGCGTTCCACCCCCGCGGCCCCGGCTGCTGGTGGAAGCATGGGGTTCTGCCAAAGAAAGGCTAGCTGGTCAGGAGTCGGCCACCATGAACTCGGCAACAAGCAAAGAGAAAGAGGAAGAGAAACTTACCACCGGCGAAGGATTGGCGCGAGAGTACGGCACCTTGCCGTACTGCCACTCCTCGGTGAGCTTGCAGTTGGAAATGTAGTTCACCATGTAAGACACCTCGGCGTGAGGCATCTCCTTGGTGCTTAGCCGGCACGGGTCGAAGCGGCCGCTCATCTGGCAGATCATATGAGGTCGGCCCTGGAGCGGGAGCACCCGGCGCTCCACAAAGGCGGCCACCAGGTCGGCCCCGGACAGACCCTCTGACTAGATCATCACCCGGAGTCGGGCAACGGAGGCGGACCCGCCCGGAGACAATGACCTGGACCGGAAGGACCATGAAGGCTACCTCCCAGCCGGCGGGCCGGCTACGTAAGCCGGCAGGTTGACGTAGTCACCCTGCGGAGCAATATTCTTCATGTAGATGTAGGACTTCTGCCAGAGCTTCACCGACTGGATCAGTGGGATGGGCGGAAACGGGTTGTTGTCGCTCGTCCTCCGCATGGCGATGAAGGCGCCGCATGGGGCGGGCACACCCGTGACGACGGTGCCGAGCTTGCACTGAAAGAACTCTCCCCACAGTTCAATAGTGGGGAGGACGCCAAGAAAACCCTCGCACATGGTGACGAAGGCCGACTACAGCATCACAGCGTTGGGAGTGAGGTGATGTGGCTGGAGATGATAAAATTCAAGGAACGAGCGAAGGAACCTGCTCGTCGGCAGGCCAAAACCGCGTAGGCAGTGCGAGCGGAAGATTACCCGCTCGTCCTCTTCTGGCGCCGGCGAGATCTGCCTCTCCGGCGCGAGGCGGACCCGCACAAGATCCGCGTCCGGCAGCCGCCGCGTCCGACGGAGGAAGTCGACGTGGTCGTCATGGATGTTGAAGCCGTCCCAGGAGCTCGACAACGCCATGGGGACGGCGCAGCGGTGAGAAAGGTGCGGTGAAAGGAGGGCGCACGACCCAGCTGCGACGAAGCGACGACAAGCCAAGAAGATTGGTAGGAAGGCCGAGCGGCGGCAGGTAGCTGTCGCGACGAGAGGAGGAAGAAGAAGGAGGGGGCAGAGCGGGGGAGAACGCGCGAGCATTTGGCGCTCCCCTCCTATCCCCCTACTTATAGCCTCGTGCGGTGAAGCCGAGGAGGCAGGACGTGGGGGGATGTGGGATTAACTGCACCCACTCCCCCACGCCCCGCGATTATTGCGCCATCACGGCATGAGGAAACTGCCGCTGGGGCACGCGCGTCCGTCCGGACCGCAGAAGATCCGTGCATGGGCCGAGGCCCTGTAGTGGCGGGCCCCAGATTGCGGCGGCATCCCGTCGCGCGCGTGGGCTGGCAGGCCCCTCCAGCCGGAGGATGCCACGTGGCGTGCAGACAACGAACGGTCAGCTCATAGGCGGATTCGCGCACCGACTGGCACCCGCCTTCAAGCTTCAAGATCTCTAGGAGACGGCACGCCTAGTCGAAACCGGCTCCTAGTTCCCGGCTCCTCAAGATAGGAAGCTGACTGAGCTCCTCGACTTTTTTCTGCCTCGGAGCCCAACCAGCTTTGGGGACTACTGTCGGAGTAAATGACCATGGATAGCCTAGCCGGCTTCCCCTGGAACTTCAGAAAAATTATAGGCCGATCAAGCCTCCAAGCGTCCAAGACATGGGGCCGCCTTCCCCCAGCCGGCTACCTCTCAAGCCAGTTGCGCAAAGGCGGCCCAGCCCTGAAATCCTTGAGAAACAAGACCACGAGAAGGCCGACTTCCAGAAGCCGGCCATGAAAAGGCCGAATCCCAGGAGCCGGCCCCTCAGCAGGCGGCTAAGATCTCGCCCTCAGAGTCTGCACCCACATAATGGCAACAAGACGGGACGTGGCTACAGTAAAGCCTGCCACCCCCAAATCCCGGCGCACGCATGGCCACAGTGCACCGTACGGGGCGGCCATCACCCGTCCAGCGCGGCACTGTTGCCACGATGATCGTGACACCACCCATGGCGAGCGGTCAGTAGGACCCGTGGGTGGCGGGCTCCCTCGGTCAGGGAGATCCCAAAGGAGGCCAGGCTTCCCACAATCAGCCAAGGGTATGGCTAGCTTCCAATAGCTGGCCAGCTCTCTCCCTCCAAGGAGGTGCTTCATTAAGGAGACAAGAGAAGGTAAGGCTATAGTGATGAGCCGCCTCACGGCGACACTGTAGCCATGCTTACCACGACAAAGCCATCGTCACCAGGGCAAGGTAACAGTAACCAGTCCCCGACAGGACGCCCGAGTAGTGGGGCCGGCCTGTCGACCAAAGGGTCGGCAGCCGGCGGGACCACCAGTCGGCGGGCCCCACCGGTCGGCGAAGAAGCCAGCGGGCGTAGACACAGACGGCCAGGGCCCACGCCCAGCCGGATTACCATTGTACCCCTGGGGGTAGGCCTATATAAACCCCCAGGGTTCCCATGCAGGGGAGATCGCTCTTTGGATAGTTTTTAGACACCACAAGGAGAAGAGGAGCGGGCTGGCCTGGCCCTCCTTCATCCTTTCAACGAACAGCTCTAGGAGCATTCTGTAGCTACCCATCGAGCTAGTGATCATGCGGAGACCCCGCAGAGCAGCATTAGGGGTGTTATCTCCACGGAGAGCCCTGAAGCTGGGTAAGATTCACCGGCGAGCATGTCTTCGCCTTATCCCGTTTCCAGGCACCAGCGATGTTTTATTGGCTCCCACAATGATAAGCCATCCTTTGGCATATGTCGCACCAACCACCCGACACCTGAACAATGTCTGATGGTAGAGCTAAATCGTACTCATCGTGACCGCGTGACGCACAAGGCAGAGGCTCGAATTCGTCGAAGATCAAGTCTCCGCGGATATCGGCCATGTAGTTTAAGCTTCCAAACCTGACCTTGTGGCCAAGGGCGTAACTTTCAATCTGCTCCAGATGGCCAAGCGAATTGGCCCGCAGTGCAAAGCCGCCGAACACAAAGATCTATCCGAGGAGAAAAGTCTCACCATGGACTACATTGCTATGGATGATCGTAGGAGCCATCAAGCCTAATGGCGACGACACAGCGGAACTCTCAATGAAAGCACCAATGTCGGTGTCAAAACCGGCGGATCTTGGGTAGGGGGTCCCGAACTGTGCGTCTAAGGCGGATGGTAACAGGAGGCAGGGAACATGATGTTTTACCCAGGTTCGGGCCCTCTTGATGGAGGTAAAACCCTACGTCCTGCTTGATTTATTTTTGATGATATGAGTATTACAAGAGTTGATCTACCACGAGATCGAAGAGGCTAAACCCTAGAAGCTAGCCTATGGTATCATTGTATGTTGTCCTACGGACTAAAACCCTTCGGTTTATATAGACACCGGAGGGGGCTAGGGTTACACAAGGTCGGTTACAAAGGAGGAGATATACATATCCGTATTGCCTAGCTTGCCTTCCACGCCAAGTAGAGTCCCATCCGGACACGAGACGAAGTCTTCAATCTTGTATCTTCATAGTCTAACAGTCCGGCCAAAGGATATAGTCTGGCTGTCCGGAGACCCCCTAATCCAGGACTCCCTCAGGCACTTAACAACCAAAGCTGAAAGCGGTGTGAGTACTTATACAGGTTCAACCGTATAAAGCACGCCTCGAGCAGTGCTACTTTGCCTACAGTTAACCAAGGGTGAGGCCGCCAAGCCCCAGGACAAGGCCCAGGCGCCACCCCATGCATCCACAACCTTCTGAAAGCGGCTTCATCTCGCAACATGGTTAATCAACAGGATATTCGCTTTAGAGCGATGGAAAAGCATGAACATAATCTTATGTCCTATTCTCCAAGATGGACGGGCCTTCATTATTTGAGACCACCCATGAATAAATAACTTTTCACATCCAAGGGAATTGAGTAGGTCGACATAAACATCATGTTGTGACTAAGCGCAAGTCTGACCCGACCATGTTCAGGCATTTGTATAGGAACAATAGAACTTAGCAGTTCCTGTTTCAAGAAGATCACAACTGTAAAACTGTGTATAAGCAATAGTTTATGAACAACATATATAACAAAAAATAGCTCGTACCGTAAGTTTCTCGACACAGTTGGACCTGTTCAAAGAGTGCAGCAGTGGCACACATATCCCCATTGGCCTTCCACCATTGAAACGCCCCACAAGGACCTCAAGACGATCAATAAAGTGTAGGAACTTGTGGATATCGATCTAGTCAACTTCAGTGCCATTACTAACATCCGAGTTATTATAGAGTAACAAACGGGCAGACTGCTTAACTCTGAAAAAACCTACACGTGCCACCCATTATAAGAAAATATTAGTTAGAAGTAGCATCTTCATGAGAGATTTGTTGCTACTTCTAAAGTTAAATTGTGATTAATTAGACAGAATAGGTGGATTAAGAAGTAATCGAGGAAACAAGAAAGAACCAGATACAAAACTAACATGGATGAACAATTGGAACGACGTCGGGGTGGAAGATCGCAGTGAAGATGAGACCAGGTTCTGCTATTTCCATCAACATTCATGCGCCAACTTTCAGTTCGTAACACTTGAGAAAGTTTATCCAAGTTTGGCCATAAAAAAGCAGCAATCTTCTTGGTTCATGAACCCAACTCGGAACTTATATCCATGGCTTATCTTCACTATGACCATTAAACTAGTGTATTTAGTTATGGCAAGGATGAGCATCTTGAGTACATGTGTTCTAGCAGAGCAAATAATACACTGCAGGAAAAATAATATGAGAACACATCATGTTCAAAATAAACCCACCCTCCCAGATAGAAAAGAGGATTCTAGGAACATACTATGCGCGTTTCAAAATGCTGTGTTAGGATGAGAAGGAACAAGTGTGGCGTCTCGCTGAGGGCGCAGAAACCTGTAGGGTACTCGCACTTCGGGCACTGCAAATGAAACACACTAGATTCAGTAGGAAGAAAAATGCATCAACGGCGGCGGCTGCCATCCTAGGATTACCTGCAACCAAGGGACTTGGGTTTATCGGGGATGTATGAAGAATTCGTACCTGGTTCTCCATGAGAAAACCCTATGCAATCGCCGAGAGGGGGTTTTCTCTGAACAAGCAAACGAGGGAGAAGGGGATTCGGGCCCAGTGAAATATTGCCGCTTCGTCCGTCCAACTTACTAGTAAAGCTGGAAAGGGGGGGTGTGATTTGATGGCTCATTGGGCATTACTGCGGCGCTATGACCGAGGTGTGTCTACCGTGAAGTTGTGCACTCTAATTTGTGCATATGGCACGTGACCCCGTTGCCGGTCGCCCCACATATCAGCGAAAGGAAGTAGAAAGACAGGAGTAACTAGTTACACATAAATATATTTTTTCACACAGAGATACTCCCTCTGTAAAGAAATATACAAATCTTTTATATCACAGGCTCACGTTACCGAGAAATATACTCCCTCTACAATGCACGGGCATTATGGGGGTTCAGCTGAGAATGTAATACTCAGATTTTTTTGAGGGATAAAAGCTACTTTATTGAAGATTAACAGTCATAGGTATACAAATAATTTCGGGGGTTCCTGTGAGCCAAAGATGGCGTCCACAGGGCAAAGAAGTAGCAGCTTTTGTGAGCACATGCGCTTCAACATTACACTTGCGTTTTTCATGTATGATCTCCATGGTTTGGAACATATTCTTCTTCATCTTGATCTCGTCCATAATAATTTTGTTGGGCCCCAAGTATGCCTGTCCGATATGCTTGACTATTGCTGAACAATCGGTGCTAATCTGAACTTGTTGCAGGTTTAAATCAAGAGCCAGAGATAGCCCCTCGCAACATGCCATTGCCTCTAGGATCTCTGGATCAGGAACACTTTCGCACACCAGTGCCGATGCTCCAAGGAAGAAGCCTGTATGATCCGGCTCACAACTGCCAGGGCTTCGCTTTCTCCATTGCGAGATAACGCGGCATAAACATTCATCTTCGCCCATCCCACAGCAGGAGGAGGATGCCACTTTTGCACTGAGCTAGTGCTTCTCGAAACCAGGTTCTGGACTTTGGGCCGCAGGCCGACCTTGCATGTTTGGGGGGCCATGTGTTCTACCTCAGCGCTTTTCATATTGCAAGCGACCGGTACGGTGCTGGTTTTAGATGCTGTCGCAAGGCGAATACACAAAATTGAATAAAGCACGGAAGTTGTTGGAATGAAATCGAACGACAATTCGTAACCAGCAATCAGAGTTGCAATTCTATCAACGATATACCATGTGATAAATAATACTATCGTACTACTTATACACACAGGACACTTGTTTCACCGTACCAGATTATTACATCAAAATCTCTCGGAGGATAGATCAGTTAGGCAGTTGCGTGCTGCTATTGAAGAATTACAAAGTTGATTTGGACCAGCTCTCCTTGCCGAGAAAGTTTGATTTTGACATCATCCCCTACCGCAAGATATGATTTAGATTTGAACCTTGACCATCCTTTAGCATCAATCATCATGCGACTATCCTTTGTACTTACGATATATTGAGCAGGTTCATTCACACCAAGGCTGCGCATGGTAAGAGAAACTTGGCTGCGGTCACCCGGATTGTTGAACGACTCCCTCGTTGCTCTAGGAATTCTCTGTTTGCAAACAAGAAGACGTACCGAAATAGTTAGATCAACACAGTGAATCATGTGAAACAACATGGAAAGAAAAAAGAATGAAGCACTTGGGCGGCCAATGCTTACCAAGAAGGTGGACATGTCGGTTTTTGTAAGGACTTTGGTATATGAAGTGCGAACTGCAGCCTAGTCTGTTGCCGGTGCAACTGCATGGGCCGGAGCAGATGCAAGTGCAAGTGTTGGTGCAGGTGCCGAAGCCGCTACTGCTGCCGGAGATGGTGCTCCTTGTAGAGCTGGTGCCGGTGTCGGAGCAGGTGCCGGTGTCGATGCCCGATCCTCCGGTAGATCAGACTGATCCGCTGACGCGGTCGGTGCCCAATTCTCAGCTGGATCAGACTGAGCTGCTGCCGCTGTCAGTGCTAGAGCAACTGTCGGTGCTCGATCTGTGCGAGACAGCGGCGATCGTGTCTGGTCTGCTATGATCAGCTTTCTAACTTGACTAGGATCCGTGACCGTGATCCAGTTTTTTTCTTCATTTCTTTTAAACGCAAGAAGGACTAATTGTGGTGTTTTTGTTAAACCAAACTGCAGTTCATCATAGGGATTCAGCTTGTACTCAGACAACAGACTGATCCAATTTTTTCCAGTAATATAAGTGATGGACAGTGCCTTCGTTACTGACACGACATAAGAAGTGAAACCTGCAAAAATAGCCATCGTAGAGCAAACCAAACGGTTTATTCTGTGATGAATGTCACATGGCAAAACCTGCATCGTAAAATTGCAGGAAAAGAAGGAAAACATGACATTAAATCAATAAGATTTAGACAGTAAATTAATAAGATTTTCTTGATGTGAGCGAGTGAATCCTTACCAGGAAATCACTATGTTGAAGTACTAAACAGAAGATTGATCGTCCAACTACGCATGGCATGTAGGGGCCCCACCTACTCCCACAAGCAGGACAATCCAAAGGTCGTGACAAATCGTATGGACCGAACATCCATGGGGCTGGAAATCCTGGTGGGTGCGATAAACCCTGCAATGCATACAGATATTGGAGTGTAACCATAATTGATAAACCGTCCTCACAAAAAATATGATATGGATACTTCAAAATATACAGACTGAATTGAGTGGACAAACATTAACATAGACCATTCTCAGGACCGACCACACACCAAAAGCAGCTGTACTAATAAACAATACAGGGTTCACAAACACAAATCAAGTACTGAACAATAGTACTTACTACAGACAAGCAAAGTTGCACTAACTAAACTCTACAAACTATTTTTTGCCACCAACCTACGGGATGAACCCTGCATAACTGACTAGGCCATGGACTTCGTGTGAGATGTCTACATGCACCATCACCATCTTGTCAACCTTGGAGAACCTAACATAGTGGTCTTTCCACTCATAAACATGATGATGAAGACATGCCACATCAGATTTGTTGGGAAGCTTTACAAGAACCACACCCTTCGTAATCGAAGGCACAACCAGGAAATTGTTGTGGTCAATTACAACCTCAAGAACACGTGGCGACAAGGACACAACAGCTGGATAGTTCAGCAGTAGAACTCATCATCAGGTCTTCCAGTTCACACGGCATGACTTTGAGAACTTCATCTCCACCGCGGACCTGGTTCTAATTCAAACAGAAACCATATTTTATTACTACCTCCGTTCAGAAATATAAGATGATTTTCGATATTATACTCCATATATGACTACATATACGCACATAAATGAGTAAACAAAGACACTAGAACATGTCTTCAAAGGCATGAGAGCAGAGGGATTACATGCAATATCCATAACACAAGTTACTGAGGCAAATATACCCTCTTAAAAGGTAGCATTGATGTTCATAAAGTACTCCCTCCGTCCCAAAATTCTTGTCTTAGATTTGTCTAGATATGGATGTATCAAGTCACATTTTAGTATTAGATACATCCGTATCTAGAAAAATCTAAGACAAGAAATTTTGGACAGAGGGAGTAGTTGAAAGTAATCTATAAGAAATCAGTGTCAACCTCTCGCATGTTTTTGTCAAAAGAGGAATTTAGAACCGTCATTTGGCACACAAAAATCACATGCAAGATCACCCAGAAAGTTGTACTACTAGTACTAGTACTGCGTGTTAGATGAAAAAACATGATCAAGATCGAGAAAAAGATCGTCAAGAAGAGATATTACCTGGACTTGCTTAATAAGGGATCCCGGAGAGGGGGCTTGGATAGGGCGATGACTTTGAGCTTGTCTGCGGTAGTCTCGGCGGGGTGCTTGCGCTTCTTCCTACCATGAGCCTCGATGGTTTTGGCCGGAGCCATAGACATCACTTCGGCCGGTGCTCCACTGTCCATCAAGAAACTGTCAAATAGAAATAAAAGAAAAGAAACCATAATCACAAACCCAAAAGAAGAAAAGAGAGGGAGTTATAGGATCAGTCTCGGGGTTGCAAGACCGGGCCTTGGCCAGAACCAACACCATTGATGCGCTCACCTTTCCTTCTTTGGGAGATAAGAACAATGGCAGAAGCAGGTCGGGGTTTTCTTGAAGAAATGAGGAACAAGATGAGGCAGAAGCGAGGGTTGGGTAGAGAGGAAAATGAGAGAGAAGAGTGAAATGATGGTTGCTTCGTCCGTCCAACTTACTGCTGGAAAGGAGGGGGTTTTGTGATTTGACGGCTCATTGGGCATTACTGCGGCACTTCGATCGGGGTAGTCTACCATCACTCTACTACGGAGTAATTTAGTGCATGGCTGGTGGACCCCGATGCTGGCTGTCCCACACGTCGGCGAAAGTGAATAATTTAGTGCATGGCTGGAGGAGGATCCGCACGGTAGAGCGTGTCCACTATTTTTCAGAAGAAAAAAATGATTACAACAAGCGTTTCCACTCTTACGATGGAGGAGTGCGAAACACGGCAGCCACTTGAACATACACAATGCTCCTACTACTAGGCATGTGCAGTGGTTCATACGTCAGTACTACACAATCTTGTTGCTAGTGTAGTAAGATATGACGATAACAAATGATGTTGTGCGCATGTCAACTTCTCCTATATGTAACATAGTACCGCTTTTTCGACTGTCCGGTCGAGAATGGACGGTGAGATCAATGTTAACAGAACTAGGTCCACGACGCACGGAGAGTACGGTGCTACAGTACTCCACGAGACATGAACCATATGAAGCACGAATAGTGTTAGGCAGGGTGTATGAAGGGTGCATGGGATGGGAGAAAAAGTTCCCTTCTCGACCCACTTTTGGGTGTTTGGCAGAGTGCATGAAGGGTGCATGAGTCCACACTAGTAGGTTGACAAAAATACACGAAGAGGAAACAACTATATTGAGATGAGAATGCAACCAAACACACCCACACGCTTTGTGCTACAATGACTGATCTGCACCATCTGAGTTTGATCCAACGGTCATGTTGCGCCGAGACATGGACATTGTGACGCCCGAGTAATTAAGCTACAGTAACCCTCTACTAATGATGATATGTCATCTTGATTATTGTTGCTAATCTCGCGTTAGTTCGAAACCCAGTTCATGTTTCAAATTAAAAATAAAGTCAATTGGTAAAAGTTTTCAAATATTAACAACTGAAATGTTCGGGTTGTGCCGAATAATGCATAGGAAATTATGGTGGCGAAATCACACTTTATAAACTAGTTAAATACACTATAATAAATAAAACAGTGGTAAAACTATTATTTACATGCTCTTAAATTAATAGGCAAATACAAACTACTTTAATTAATGTGCCATGATTATTTTGGCAGTAGTATATTTAAATATACAAATTTAGATACTAGTGGTAAGAGTTTTTGTAAAACTAAATCTAAAAGAAAAACAAAATAATAATAATAATATGAAAAGGAACAAAACCTACTGCCTAACTGGACTCTACTCCATAGGACCCAGCCCAACCCAACTAGCAACGACCTCCTCCACCTATCGAACTCGACCGAGCGCTGGACGACGTCCCAGCCAAGCCAGCCCGTCACCCGCGTCACTACAGACACGACTGGGTGGATAAGAACGCCCAAGTCGATGCATTGGATACTGTCGAGATCTTTTTCCCCTCCCCACTAGCTGTTGCATCTTCTCCCTCCACAGACGCTGATGTCGTCGTCGCCGCCATGCCGCACGCGTAGCCACAGAGCACCCCGCACCAAGCCACCGTGCCCGCCGGCTCCGCTATTGACTCCTTCGTCATCCACTTCAATCTATTGGAGCCGGGAGCCCCTGCATCAAGCCATGTGACGTCGTCCTCTTCCTCGGCCCCAACGAACTTCGTCATCGATTCCGGCAACGTCGAGCCCTCCCCGAGCCCACCTTGCTCATCTACAGGCTCACTGTGAGCCCCTCTTCCTTTCCCCTTTGCTTCCCCTCGGATTCCTGTCGTATCACCACGTTCACGAACACGGAACTCCGTCGTCCGACATGGCCGAAGGGGGGTCGAGCACCCCGTGCTCCTTAGCCCGAACCAGTGTTCCCAGTGTGCTCCTGGCACTGCCAGGAGGCCGACGAGCCCATCCGCTCGCCTTGCCGCTGCCCACTCGCCGGCCCCTGACCGCGTTCGCGCCCTGACCGCATTTACCGTCGCCCGCCCGCTACGCCCGCGTGCCCCGCGCTTGTCTGCTGCTCTGTACTGCTGTTGTTGTGCGATGCTATTGCCTGCTTGCTGTTGCTCCTGTCGCTTGCGCTGCCTGCTGCTCTAGCTACTGCCGCCTAGCACCACCGTTGGCTAGCGCCGCCGGTTGCTACTGCCACTGCTACGCTGCCGCTGCCTGCTGGCCATGGCCTCCGTGGCCGTGTGCCCGTGCGTGCACACCAGCCATGGCTGAGCTCCCGTGCGGGTGTGTGCGTGCTGTGTGTTTGGTATGTGCACTGTAGCGCATGCTAGCTTTTGCAAATCTACACGGAATGTCAATTTGTACAGCAGCAAAACAACAACAAAACTTTTTAACGTGGGTAAAAAATTATATGGATATGTAGTATACTTGTCAAGGTTCAAAACATTTCATTGGACCAAATTCAAAAGGTGTGAGGTTTAAATGCTATGAAAATGGCAAAAGTCCAAGTTCTGTTAAGTGAAAGACTGAAAACAGCTTTATTTTCATGGCTACTTTAGAGCTGTTGATGATCAAGCAAATGAACTCCAATATAGCTAAAAGTGATACTAACATGTAGATCGCAGAAAATTGCTCACAATTGATATAAGGCACAAAATCATAGGAGGTACAGATCAAGAGCAATAGCCTCCGGAAAACGGCTAAGTGGTGTTTAAAACTGAGGTCTTCTCAGACTTAGCAGAATTTCGGAGATTTTCAGAAAACTTCGGAAATTCATAGGAATTCAACCGTAGCCCGGATCGAAAAACTTTCTACATGAAAGTTGCTCAGAACGACGAGACGAATCCGGATACGTAGCCCGTTCGTCCGCCACACATCCCTAGCATAGAAAACATGCAACTTTCCCCCTCTGGTTCATCTGTCTGAAAACGCGAAACACCGGGGATAATTTCCCGGATGTTTCCCCCTTTCGTCGGTATCACCTCCTACCGCGTTAGGGCATACCTAGCACCGTGTATTGCCTCGTTATGTTTTGTGATGCATCTGTTTGCTTAATATTTATTGTTTCTTCCCCCTCTTCTCTCGCTAGACACCGAGACCGACGCCGCTGCTAACCAGTACGACTACGGTGTTGACGACCCCTCTCTCTTGCCAGAGCAACCAGGCAAGCCCCCCTTTGATCACCAGATATCGCCTACTCTTCTCTCTACTTCTTGCATTAGAGTAGTGTAGTATGTTACTGCTTTCCGTTAATCCTATCCCGGTGCATAGCATGTCCTTGCTACTACTGTTGTTACCTTTACCTGTAATCCTAATGCTTAGTATAGGATGCTAGTTTATCATCAGTGACCCTACATTCTTGTCCGTCTGCCATGCTATAATATCCGGCCGTGATCACTCGGGAGGTGAACACGGGTATATATTATATACTTTATACATGATACATGTGATGACTAAAGTCGGGTTGGCTCGAGGAGTACCCGCGGTTGATTCACGAATTGGGGGCTGGAAGGACATACTTTCCCGACGGCCCTCTGTGTGGATCTTTGTGGTGAAGCGACATGGCAGGTTGAGACCACCTAGGAGAGAGGTGGGCCTGGCCCTGGTCGGCGTTCGCGGTTATTTCAAGATAACACGTTTAATGAGATCTTGGTATTTGATCTGAGTCTGGCCACTGGCCTATATGCACTAACCATCTACGCGGGGACAGTTATGGACACTCGACGTCGTGGTATTAGCCGAAGCCTTCGTGACGTCAGCGACTGAGCGGCGCGCGCCGGATTGGACCGTAAGCCTACTCTTGTATTAAGGGGGCTAGTTCTGCTTCCGGCCGCGTACGCAATGTGCAGGTGTGCAATGGGTGATGGGCCCAGACCCCTGCGCCATAGGATTTAGACCGGCGTGCCGACCTCTTTGTTGTGCCTAGGTAGGGCTGCGACGTATTGATCTTCCGAGGCTGGGCATGACCCATATAAGTGTGTTCGGACAAAGGGGATCGAGCGTGTTGGGAAATGTGGTGCACCCCTGCAGGGAAGTTAATCTATTCGAATTCCCGTGATCTTTGGTAACAAGACGACTTGGAGTTGTACCTTAACCTTATGACAACTAGAACCGCATACTTAATAAAACACACCCTTCCAAGTGCCAGATACAACCGGTGATCGCTCTCTCACAGGGCGACGAGGGGAGGATCATCGGTTAGGATATTGCTATGATGTTACTTTGTGAACTTACCATCTACTCTCTTTTTCTGCTGCAAGATGGAGGTTACCAGAAGCGTAGTCTTCAACAGGACTAGCTATCCCCCTCTTATTCCGGCATTATGCAGTTCAGTCCACATATGATACCCCCTTTCCATTTGATACCAATGCATACATATGTAGTGTAGCTCCTTGCTTGCGAGTACTTTGGATGAGTACTCACGGTTGCTTTGCTCCCCCTTTTCCCCTTTCCTATATCCGATTGTTGCGACCAGACGATGGAGCCTAGGAGCCAGACGTCACCGTCGACGACGACTCCTACTACACTGGAGGTGCCTACTACTATGTGCAGCCCGCTGATGACGACCAGGAGTAGCTTAGGAGGATCCCAGGCATGAGGCCTGCGCCTCTTTCGATCTATATCCTCGTTTGTGCTAGCCTTCATAAGGCAAACTTGTTTAACTTATGTCTGTACTAAGATATTGTTGCTGCCGCTGACTCGTCTATGATCGAGCTCTTGTATTCGAGCCCTAAAGGCTCTTGGCTTGTAATATGATGCTTGTATGACTTATTTTCATTTGTAGAGTCGTGTTGTGATATCATCCCTTGAGTCGCTGGTCTTGATCGTACACGTTTGTGTGTAAGATTAGTGTACGGTCAAATTGGGGTCGTCACAAGTTGGTATCAGAGCCGACTGCCTATAGGAATCCCCCTTCCACACTCCTTGGTCGAAGTCGAGCCTAGTCATTGCAAAACTTTTACTAACATGGCTATGTGCCTTACGGGGACACGTCGCCATTGGGTGTTATTAGGATCTTTTATTCCTCGTCTATACTCTGGGACTCTGATCTCTCTTCTAATTGGGTTAAAAGATTTTGCTAACTCTAACTCTAGGTTCTCGTAATTACTTCCTTCCGGAGAGCCCCTTATTACAGATGATCACCTGCTGCGCGAGAAGATTGAGAAGATACTCTCTGATGTTATCCCGAGAGCTTGAGCTCATTGTTTTTGCAATTCCCTTCCACCGTCAAACCCTATAGATAACTACATGCACTTTCCATTCTTACCTTAGTCCCAAGTTGCTCTTGTTATTACAAGATACCCCGAAATACTCGTTGTTGTTCCGAGAATCATTGTGCCTACTACCTTGCAGTTCCTTGTCACCTGAATACACCTATAAATTAATCCTTACACACACCGAGGATTTGTTTCTCCCCAGTTGTTCATGTGTTTCACCGAAGTCTTCGAAATACTATTTGATCTTCCAAAAATCCTGAGCAGCTTATTGCTCTTGAAATTCTTGCTTGCTTGCATTATGGTTAATCCCATAAGTATAGTAATCTTATTGGCATCCTTTGCCACTATCATTTTGAGCACATTGATTCAATAAGTGTGAATGCTCACAATCCTCAACCAGATCTTTGAATTCATCCTTCCGACTCAGACGCCATTTTAAACATGAGCGGATCTCGACCAACCAAATTGCCATCGATTGTAGCCCTAAGTCTATTCAACTTGTTCATCCCTAATCAGAGCATTGCTTCTGATCCCTTGTCTTGGAATTGATAATTCATTTGCATTTGAACTTTGAGTTAGTCAGTTGTTTCCATGAACTGATCTCCTTGCATTCCTTCTTCCTCTGGTTGAGTACCGATTCTCACATCCGATCCCTTGTGGACCACCAGATCCTTTGTTGGATCTTATCCGACAGCGTCCTTCATACCCTATAAGCTTGTGAGCCTTTCCTCGGATACATGATGCCTTTGGTAAATTGTATCCTCTGCTTTCTCCAGCATGCTCTACTATCGAGCTTGTGTTATTTATTTCTGAAGTTGTGGTATATGCTCCTAAGATGCCTTGATGGGTTGAACCTATGCCTTCCCCAAAACCATATGAACCCGAAAGTTTTCGCGAGTCATACTCTTATGTTGTTTCGCCAGATAAAATTTCTACACTATAGCCTGATCAAAAGCGAGAAGTAAAATGAAAGGTTATGCATTGAAGAAGTGGGAGTCGACCTTGAGCCTTTGCGTTCATCCCATGGACCCGATGTGGAACTCATCATCGAAGCTTCTTGAAAATGAAATAATCCCCTTGTTATAATTTTGTCCTGTATCTGTGTTTGGTCCTTTGAAATCATGGTTCCGACCATATTTTCTCCTTAATACCATTTCTCGGACAAGTTTAAGTACTTGTCTTGTGCAGATCATTGCACCTATCCAACCTTTACTTTGATCTACTGTCGAGTATTACACTATGATATCTTGATAATGTCATGGGACTGAAAACTTCTTATGGGTTCTTCATTAACTGTTATTTCTCACCGATTCCAATTTTTTTTGGGTTATGGGTTGTCGTCAATTGAGAACACCGATATGTGAACCGATTCAGCATTCCGGTACAATAACCCTAATTAATTTTCGTTTCTTATGGGTTTAATAATCCTTCAAGTCATTCCTAGCCTGATCGGCTATAACATTATTGGGCTAATTTTTAACTGTGCTACCTGGTCCTTCTTCACGGAGCACAAATTTCGACAGTGAGCTAATCTTACGTCGATCTTCCTTATCATATAATTTCTCCTTAAATAGAAAACTTGATTTCAAGTTTGTTTCATACCCATGGTTCTGATAACTTTCGCTTCACCCTTTCTTTTGCTTGATATCATCAATGATCAATTATATCCTCATGAAACCCCCTCGACAAGTGTGTGGTGATCATCATCAACATTTTGACCCCTTCCCGGATATCAATTGAATTCATGATGAGAAGTACCATCCTTGCCCTCGATGAGTTGTGTTATTATCGACCACTTTATTGCCTTTAGTTCAACACAAACTTGTTCGTGTTTCGTGATATTCCTTGAGATCCTTGCTATCGAGCATTTGTTCTTTACCTTGGAGTACTACCATCTTTTATGTCAAGAATGTCGTGAGAATTTCACCACCTCTTAAGAATTCATGATACAAGTGATACTCCTTGCCTTATCCGTTCGCTTTTTGGTCCCTGTGTTGTTTCTAATCGGGAAACCGACAATTGAACTATGATGTGCGACTTCAAAACTTCTAGCAACCCTATTGCTTTCAAGTTAATGGTCGATATTTCATTCTTAGACCATTGGTTGTTGAACCACCATTCTAACGTTGATCATGCTACCTAAGCCCATCTTTCGGGTGCACCTTTTCAACCAATGTTTACTTGCGTATGTTCTCCTCAGGCATACATCATTATATCATTTGATCTGACAAATGTTATCTCCTTGTTTACATTATTCAGGAGATCCATCTTTTTGGAAATCTTGATGGGTTGTCGCCAAGTCCATCCGCCACCTCCTCATCCTCTCCTTGGTTTAATGATGAATTCTTGTTTCGGAACTCGCTTCCATAGTTCATTTCTCGAGGACCTTACATTGTCATCTTGTCAATTTGTGTTGCACCTTTCTTCTCAGGCATCCTAAGTCTGAGTTATCCTGACATCAATCAGATCTGAATGTCGGTCAGATATGATGGTTGGAACATATTCCCAAGAATTATAACATCGGTCTTTATATGTCCCGGCAAGGTGATGACATGCCTAGCACACCTGGCCGGAGGACCTATTGTTATAGTTTCCATTTTAGCGAGGTTAGCCATTCTTCCATGAGGAAATTGTAAGACTTACTATATAAGTTGTTCTTGATTAATCCTTTGTGTATCCAAGTCTGTCCTTTGCTTGAAGACCATGTCAATGCTATCTCGAAGCATGTCTGTGGTACTCCGAATTTCAATAAGAACATGTGAAGCACAATGCTAAATTTTCTTTATCAATTATCCAAACACTGTTGTATGGGTAATGTCATGAAATTTCTCCCCCCTTTCCTAAAGGGTTTTCTATAATTATATCCTGTCATGGATATCATGCTCTGTTTTTCCTTGGGAAGGATATACCCCTGAATAATGTGTTAAACACATTTTCTGTTCCATTGTTCTATTTAATCTGATGACCACATTTTCCATTCCATTGGTTTGTTTAAACCTTCTTGTGATCTTTATAATATAAGAAGTAATATTTCCCTGCTTATGTAAACACCTCGTTGTACCACTTTGTCAGTAAGTACATGTTACTATTGTTGATGACATCCCGGTAGCCACCGATGGATGAGAACTTTGCCTATTGGTCCGCCTCGTTCAATGAGCAGGAAAATGGTTCTCTTCGTCCCTCGCCCTTGGTACTGATGTTGTTGCCGGCATAATTGACATGCTACTCTCTGACATGCCTTGCTATCATGACCGTGCAAGATGTCGGCCCCCCTTTTCTACTTTAAACGACATGGTGAGCCCATAACCCACAGTTCCACAGGATCAAAACCTGACTCTCCTGTACACCCTGTTGCCAAAGTTATTCCTAGAGCTTGACTTCGTATGTAGTTCACGGGCCACCTGCATAGTGATCTATTCTGGTATTAGACGCGATACTTATTCCCATTGCTCTGAACCCCTTTCACATTTTGTATCAGGAAACGAATCATTGCAAATGCACTTGAAACTTCTACTTTGCACCTTCTTACTTTACTCTCGATAATTTCTTAAGTTTCAATTCGAGAGTTACTTTTCGCCACCTTCCCTAATGTTATCTACCGGATAAGCAACCGTCCAGAGTTCCATTCTATCGACTTACCCCTTTTCATTTTACGCAAGTACGATGGAGTTCCAAAAGAAAGGATGACAACTTCGTCCCGACACACAAAAGTAGAGGAATGGAGGGATAAACATCATGGAGCAAACTCTTTGAGAAGAGCAACCAAGACCAAGAAGATCCGTTAGAATTTCTTTACCAGAACTTTCCCCCTTACTCCCCTCTTAAATCTCGGGACGAGATTTTTTGTAGTGGAGGAGAATTGTGACGCTCGGGTAATTAAGCTAAAGTAACCCTCTACTAATGATGATACGTCATCTTGATTACTGTTGCTAATCTCGCGATAGTTCGAAACCCAGTTCATGTTTCAAATTAAAAATAAAGTCAATTCGTAAAAGTTTTCAAATATTAACAAATAAAATGTTCGGGTTGTGCCGAATAATGCATAGAAAATTACGGTGGCGTCACACTTTATAAAGTAGTTAAATACACTATAATAAATAAAACAGTGGTAAAATTATTATTTACATGCTCTTAAATTAATAGGCAAATACAAACTACTTTAATTAATGTGCCATGATTATTTTGGCAGTAGTATATTTAAATATACAAATTTAGATACTAGTGGTAAGAGTTTTCGTAAAACTAAATCTAAAAGAAAAACAAAAAATAATAATAATATGAAAAGGAATAAAACCTACTGCCCAACTGGACTCTAGTCCATAGGAGCCAGCCCAACCCAACTAGCAACGGCCTCCTCCACCTGTCGAACTCGACCGAGCATTGGACGCCGTCCCAGCCGAGCCAGCTCGTCGCCCGCGTCACTACAGACACGGCTGGGTGGATAAGAACACCAGTGTCGATGCATTGGATACTGTCGAGATCTTTTTCCCCTTCCCACAAGATGTTGCATCTTCTCACTCCACAGACGCTGCTGCCATCGTCGCCGCAATGCCGCACGCGTAGCCACAGAGCACCCCGCACCAAGCTACCACGTCCGCCGGCCCCGCTGTTGACTGCTTCGTCATCCACTTCAATATGTTGGAGCCAGGAGCCCCTACATCTAGCCATGTGACGTCATCCTCTTCCTCGGCCCCAACGAACTTCGTCATCGATGCCGGCAACGTCGAGACCTCCCCGAGCCCACCTTGCTCATCTACAGGCTCACTATGAGCCCCTCTTCCTTTCTCCTTTGCTTCCCCCTCGGATTCATGTCGTATCACCGCGTTCACGAACGCCGAATCCGCCGTCCGCCATGGCCGACGGGGGGTCGAGCACCCCGTGCTCCTTAGCCTGAACCAGTGTTCCCAGTGTGCTCCTGGCACTGCTAGGAGGCCGCCGAGCCCATCCGCTCGCCTTGCCGCTGCCCACTCGCCAGCCCCTGCCCGCGTTAGCACCCTGACCGCATTTGTCGTTGCACGCCCGCTACGCCCGCGTGCCCCGCGCTCGTCTGCTGCTCTATACTGTTGTTGCTGTGCGATGCTATTGCCTGCTTGCCGCTGCTCCTGTTGCTTGCGCTGCCTGCCGCTATAGCTACTGACGCCTAGCACCACCGTTGGCTAGCGCCGCCGCTTGCTGCTGCCACTGCTACGCTGCCGCTGCCTGCTGGCCATGGTGTCCATGGCCGTGTGCCCGTGCGTGCAAAACCAACCATGGCTGAGCTCCTGTGCGGGTGTGTGCGTATGGTGTGTTTGGTATGTGCACTGTACCGCATGCTAGCTTTTGCAAATCTACACTGAATGCCAATTTTTACAGTAGCAAAACAACAATAAAACTTTTCTAAACGTGGGTAAAAATACGGATATGTAGTAAACTTGACAAGGTTCAAAACATTTCATTGGACCAAATTCAAAAGGCGTGAGGTTTAAATGCTACGAAAATGACAAAAGTCTAAGTTCTGTTAAGTGAAAGACTGAAAACAGCTTTATTTTCATGGCTAATTTAGAGCTGTTGATGATCAAGCTAGTGAACTCTAATATGGATAAAAGTGATACTAACATGTAGATCACAGAAAATTGCTCACAATTGATATAAGGCACAAAATCATAGGATGTACAGATGAATAGCAATAGCCTTCGGAAAATGGCTACGTAGTGTTTAAAACTGAGGTCTTTTCAGACTTTGCAGAATTTCGGAGATTTTCAGAAAACTTCGGAAATTCATAGGAATTCAACCGTAGCCTTGATGGAAAAACTTTGTACATGAAAGTTGCTCAGAACGACGAGACGAATCCGGATATGGAGCCCGTTCGTCCGCCACACATCCCTAGCATAGCGAACACGCAACTTTCTCCCTCCGGTTCATCTGCTCGAAAATGCGAAACCCCGGGGATATTTTCCCGGATGTTTCCCCCCTTCATCGGTACCACCTCATACCGCGTTAGGGCACCCCTAGCACCGCTACTTGTCATGTCATGCATCGCTATGCATCTGTTTGCTTAATATTTATTGTTTCTTCCCCCTCTTCTCTCACTAGTCACCGAGACCGACGCCGCTGCTACCCGGTACGACTAAGATTTTGATGACCCCTCTCTCTTGCTAGAGCAACTAGGAAAGCCCCCCCTTTGATCACCAGATATCGCCTACTCTTCTCTCTACTTCTTGCATTACAGTTGTGTAGCATGTTACTGCTTTTCGTTAATCCTATCCTGATGCATAGCCTGTCCTTGCTACTACTGTTGTTACCTTTACCTGTAATCCTAATGCTTAGTATAGGATGCTAGTTTATCATCAGTGGCCCTACATTCTTGTCCGTCTTCCATGCTATACTATCGGGCCGTGATCACTCGGGAGGTGATCACGGGTATATACTATATACTTTATACATGATACATGTGATGACGAAAGTCGGGTTGGCTCGAGGAGTACCCGCAGTTGATTCACGAATTGGGGGCTGGAAGGAGATACTTTCCCGATGGCCCTCTGTGTGGATCTTTGTGGTGAAGCGACAGGGCAGGTTGAGACCACCTAGGAAAGAGGTGGGCCTGGCCCTGGTAGGTGTTCGCAGTTATTTCAAGATAACACGTTTAACGAGATCTTGGTATTTGATCTGAGTCTGGACACTGGCCTATACGCACTAACCATCTACGCGGGGACAGTTATGGGCACTCGACGTCGTGGTATCAGCCGAAGCCTTCGTGACGTCAGCGGCTGAGCGGCGCGTGCCAGATTGGACCGTAAGCCTGCTCTTGTATTAAGGGGGCTAGTTCTGCTTCCGGCCACGTACGCAACGTGCATGTGTGCAATGGGCGATGGGCCCAGACCCTTGCGCCATAGGATTTAGACCGGCGTGCTGACCTCTCTCTTGTGCCTAGGTAGGGTTGCGACGTGTTGATCTTTCGAGGCCGGGCATGACCCAGAAAAGTGTGTCCGGACAAAGGGGATCGAGCGTGTTGGGAATTGTGGTGCACCCCTGCAGGGAAGTTAATCTATTCGAATAGCCGTGATCTTCGGAAACAAGACGACTTGGAGTTATACCTTGACCTTATGACAACTAGAACCGGATACTTAATAAAACACACCCTTCCAAGTTCCAGATACAACCGGTGATCGCTCTCTCACAGGGCGATGAGGGGAGGATCGTCGGTTCGGATATTGCTATGCGATGTTACTTGGTGAAATTACCATCTACTCTCTTGTTCTGCTGCAAGATGGAGGTTACCAGAAGCGTAGTCTTCGACAGGACTAGCTATCCCCCTCTTATTCTCGCATTCTGTAGTTCAGTCCACATACAATACCACCTTTCCATTTGATACCAATGCATACATATGTAGTGTAGCTCCTTGCTTGCGAGTACTTTGGATGATTACTCACGGTTGCTTTGCTCCCCCTTTTTCCCCTTTCCTATACCTGATTGCTGCGACCAGACGATGGAGCTCAGGAGCCAGAAGCCACCATCGACGGTGACTCCTACTACGCTGGAGGTGCCTACTACTACGTGCAGCCCGCTGATGACGACCAGGAGTAGCTTAGGAGGATCCCAGGCAGGAGGCCTGCGCCTCTTTTGATCTGTATCCCAGTTTGTGCTAGCCTTCTTAAGGAAAACTTGTTTAACTTATGTCTGTACTCAGATATTGTTGCTTCCACTAACTCGTCTATGATCGAGCTCTTGCATTCGAGCCCTCGAGGCCCCTGGCTTGTAATATGATGCTTGTATGACTTATTTTTATTTGTAGAGTCGTGTTGTGATATCATCCTGTGAGTCCCTGATCTTGATCGTACACGTTTGCGTGTATGATTAGTGTACGGTCAAATTGGGGGTGTCACAGATATGCCCATGCAGAGGGCGCCTAAACACCACCGAAGTCCCTCTACTTCTCGAGGCTAGCGACGTTGGTGATGCAGGGTGCAACCTCCCATAGAGCCCGCTCCCGGTCGACGGGAGCCATCTCGTCAAAGACGGCATCCAATGGCACGAATGGATTCTGGTGACGAAGCCCTGAAAGGATTCGCCCGGCAACGGCGACGGCAGCCCGCAACCCCTCCTTGTCCAGATCAGCCCCCACCATCGTGTGGAGACGGCTCAGCTCCTCGGAGATATAGGTGAAGAAGGAGACCAGGTCAGGAAGCGCAGCTCGTTGAAGTCGAGCGGGTGGTCGAACGGGTTTAGCCCGACGGCCGGCATCGTCACGCTAGGACGACGGTAGGCATTGCGCAGGCGCAACACGTGCGTGGCAACTTGATTCACCAAGTGGCTGAGGCGATCCTCGACCTTGTCACGATCGGCCCGCTCGCGCTCCAGCCGGCTCCCCTGACGGCCTATCATATCTCCCGCTTTCTGCAGCAACGCCACTGACGCCTCGAGCATCTTTGTGGTGGACGCTTGCCGCTTTTGAAGCTTCGTGAACTCCCACACATAACGGAGGAGCATGGCACTCCTCTCCTCCTTGAGCTGACGGAGCTCCATGTCCTTGGCCCTGAGCTCCGCATCCTTGGCATGGAGCTCCTGTGTCAGGAGCCTCACCTCGGACTCCGTGATCTGCTGTGCCGCCATGGCACCAGGTAGAAGCAATGGGGAGAGGAAGCAAAGGGGGTGAAACGGCTGAAAGGCAATGCAATCTACGGGAAGGCGGAGGGAGTGGGGAATCTTTTGGTTTTTACCACGGTAAAACACCAGTCGACAACTTCTCACATCAGGGAGTAGTGGGTACAGGCGGAGTCATCGTGACTAATTGCCGCCGCACTACTAGAAAAAGGGCTATAGATGGGATTGACACTAATGGCGCACCAGACAAGCGGTGCGCCATTAGTATATACTAATGGCACACCACCTTCTAATACGCCATTAGAGTTGAAACTACTAATGGCGCACCTGGCCCAGGGTGCGCCATTAGTATCAATTTTTTTTAACTAGTGCGCCTGTCCAAACATACTAATGGCGCATCCAGACACAGTGCGCCATTACTAGTTGTAACTAGTAATGGCGCACCTGCCGAAAAGTGCGCCACTAATGTTGTTTTTTATTATATTTTTTATTCTCTTTTTTGCAAAACTACTAATGGCGCACTGTTCCACCGTGCGCCATTACTAGTTTAAACTAGTAATGGCGCACTGTGGGACAGTACGCCATTAGTATGTTTTTTTTTGCAAAACTACTAATGGCGCACCACCAGAAGGTGCGCCATTAGTAACCTGGATTACTAATGGCGCATTTAGAGTTGGTGCGCCATTAGTAAGTGGGCAGCAACACGATATTTTGGACAACCACTCCTACCCACACTCACTTTCACCCCACTTCATTCTCTCCACCTCCTCCTTGTCTCGGGTGCCTCCTCTTTCTCCCCAATGGTGCGTCATTAGTAGAATATACTAATGGCGTGGCACTAATGGCGCACCACTAATGCGCCATTAATGGCCAAATTAGGTGCGCCATTAGTAGGCCTTTTCCTAGTAGTGTCGCGCCTGCTCCCGTCAATCAAAAAATTAAAAATCCTGCCGCGCCTGCTCCCGTCAATCAAAAAATTAAAAATCATGCCGCACCCAAACACCAGAGCAACGCCGCGGTGGATATTTATATTTACCTGCCGGCAAGTAGATAAAAAAGGGGTGAAAAAACAAATGTGGCGGCGGCCTAGCTAATCGGTCGAACTAGCCCAACTAGCTAGCCACCGTGCTTCACTGGTGTACTTGGCGGGAAAGGTGGTCTTTTGTGATTTGATGACTCATTTACTTGCTTTGGTGCTACGACCGAGGAGGACCCAGAAATCGTGCGGTAGGGCGTCCCACGCCAGGAAGAATATATGCGTGCACCACCCGTGAGGACCCCAAAACCGCGCGGTAGGTTGTGCCACGTCTCGGCACGTAGGAAAAATGTGCGTGTAAAAATATACTGTATCAGACGTAGTACCTACGGTTCGACCTCGAGACCCAGCCAGTCAGTTGAAAATAGCCCACTAGCCACACAGCTTCATCATGCAAACGTGGCACGGAGGATAAATGTGGTTAGCTCCGTCTCGACCAGCCACAACGTCTCTTGTTCTAGGCGATTCTTTTTTTAGTTGTAATAACACCACGGCAAGCTAGCGCCGCTCTTCGTGCATGCCCGTGCAAAGGATAGACGATGGAGAGAAGAGAGATTGAGATCGCAAACCTGGGACCCACCAGTAAGTGAGATAACGGTCATGCACGTGTTGACGAGGCACTCCCTCTACTCTACTCAATGCAAGTACTATATAAAATCAAGTTATGGGACAAAGCCAACAACCATTCGTTTTTTCAGGCTATCGACTTACGCTTTGTAGTCCAGATTGCCAGTCCGAATCTCGTCTTTCAGATTTGTTAGTTTTAGTCCAAATTTGATTAATGACAAGTGGGACCCCCATGTGTTGTTCTGATATTTCAGTGTAGGATGGTTTTTTTGAACAAACACTTTGCGCGGTTAGACAAGTAACGACACGAGTTACACGTTTTTTGCAAGTTTACAAACAAAAATGACAGTGGCATAGAATATCACATCCACCCCACAGCTTAGATACTATGGTGATACGAGTTTTTACATCGTTGGAAGTGAGATCCAATGGCTTGGGAGTAGTCTTTGTAATTATGCGCAATTTCCAAACTCTCCAAAGGTTTTTTTGCAAATAAAACATTCAGGCCTCGTGTATGCCGCTGCATCTTTGATCCAACAGCTCCCCAGTGCTCATATTAGGTGCTCCCTGTAGCTTAATTACCTGCTACGGTGATTGGAGTAGTTGTGGGCCGAATGCTACGAAAATATAATCTAAACTGACCGGAATAAATGCCTACACAAATTAATCCAAGGTTGGAGTGCCCCTCGCAATGTAAATAGCTCTGGCTTTGTGAGGGATGGAGAGGTAGTAGCTTCAAAGCGTGGAAGATACGGTGTGAGAAAGCGAGGTCAATCGAGAGACATATAGATAGAGAGACAAAGTGAGTGTGGTCCGACATTCATTGAACAAATATATATGCTATGGAGAGATATGTCCGATTGAGCTTTTTGGCAAGGGTGAGGGCTGTAAGATAGAGCTTGAGAGATGATCCAGTCACAGACGTGTAGATATATTTTGTGCGTGGGAGGAAGAAAGGTCAACCGATCACATAGGGTCGCCGTGCGATCGAAAGAGTGAGACGGGTTGGAGAGAGTGACCTAGATAGACGATGTGCGTGAGAGAGTATACAATGTGAATATGTCGAACTGGGCTCAAACATGGTGATATATTGTTTTTGTCCGTGGAAGAGCGAGGTCAATCGAGACATACATAGAGAGAGAGAGAGATTGAGTGAGCGTGGCCCACCATGAGGTCAAAAGAGTGGTGGCGGCATGGATGGACTGACCTAGATAGACAATCTGCATGAGAGAGTATCGAGTGTGTCGATCAAGGCCCGAACAGGGAGATATATTATTTGTGTGTGAAAGAAAACGAGGTTAAACGAGACTCAGATAAAGAGAGCGAGATTGAGCTAGTGTGGCCCGCCGTGCGGAAGAAAGAGTGAGACAGTCTCGAGGGAGTGACCTAGATATACAACGTGTGTGCGTGCGCATGCACGTGAGGTTGGGGGGCTAGATAGGCAATGCATGTATTTAGCGCAAAAGGGTGAGAGGGAGAGGGGGGAGAGAGAGAGCTCGGCATGGGGTGCAATTGTGGGTGTGTGAGGTAAATACATTTGGTAACAGAGTGGAAAAAGGGGTTGTGTAGTTGAGAGACCTAGAGATCGAAACATGGAAAGAAAGAATGAACATGTGTTGCAAACCGATAGCTTCCTAAGGTGGTTAGGAGAGGAAGATTGACCGATACAAGGAGTATGTAGCGTTTGTGCGGGGGGGGGGGAGGGGGGCTAAAACCAACATTTGAATGTACATAGTACGAGACATAATATCTATGTTTCAATTCGGTGTACATTGTAAGATTTCAACCGAGGACCAGGCATACGGGTAATCATTTCGAATTCGTGCCATACTAAGTTTCGAAAAGTTGACATTGACTCAGTTTGTTGTGCTATTTTGTAGGTCATATGTTTGAATCCATACAAAAGTTTTCTCACTACCATGGAGTTCATCATATACATATGAATTTGTATTAAAAAAGTAGCGTTGATACAGTGAAATGTGAAATCCACGTTAGAATTGGAGATCGCTACGTGACACACACTCTAATTCAAATAACTAACTACGTGACACACACTCTAATTCAAATAACTAATTATGTGACACACACTCTAATCCACGTTAGTGTGGGTACCGTTTCGATTTTTTTTCAAATAACTCCTCATTAATTAATTTATAGTACTCCCTCTGTTAACTTTTATAAGACCTTGAAGACATTTCAGATAATGTGCAAAACAGTTCATTTTAAGTTGTCTGAAACAACTTACAAAAGTGAACGGATGGAGTATCTCGTTTCGAATGACTAATTATTGCAAGGAAAACACGGGCATGGTAATACATAAAGATTCCTTTGCAAATGAAAGAAGATTCGTTTGCATTCTCAAATGTAGGCGCAGCATGCAAACCAGGGTCGTGTCGGGGTGGACGCTGCTTCGGTGCCTTAAAGGCAACTGCCTTTGGGTCACTGACATGTGGGCCAGCCACCTGTTGGGCCCATATGTCATGGACACAAAGGCAGGTGCCTTAAGGCAGCGAAGCATAGTCCTGTCGGGGTGGTCGCATGTGTCAGACAGACTCGTAGCACCCAGCCCCCCCCCAAAAGGACGACGACAATATAAGTTCACGCTTCCACGTTTCGGATTGAAATATCTGGCGGCCCCAATTCCAGCCCTACAAAATCTCTCTTCTCCACCGTCCCCTTCCGCACCCAGATTGCTCAAATCCCTAATTCGCCGCCAACCCTCAAATCTCCCCTCATCTCGTCTCTTTCCCCACCATTCCCCACCTCTGTGTCGGACGACGACGACGAAGACGACGGTCGCGCTTCACCACCGCACCGGAGCTACCTCATCTACGCCCTCGTCCACCGCACCGGGTGGTCCACCAACAACGTCGGCCGCCGCAACTGACGTGCCTCACAGACACCGAGTTCCACCGCATCAGGTGCGCTTCACCAACGCCGTCTCCCAGTTCATCGGGGCTACTTCACCGAGCACATCGTCGCACCTCCGCCCCCGAGGCTGTTGGGGCTTCACCAACGGTCTTGTCCACCGCATCGTAGCACTCCGCTGCCACTCAAGATCTGCATCCGTGCACGGCCAGCCAATGTCAGCGCATCACCCTCAACGGCTCTGAAAGTGACCCACACTCTAGCTAGGCGAGTATGCCAAAACACATCACTCCCTTATGCACTGTTCCGACGATGTTCGGATATCCTTTCACCGCTCTCTTAGCTTACACGCCTATGCAACTCTGACCTTAACTCTTATTTCTTCTAGAGATATCATGTGAAACAATCAAATCCATATTTTAGCGAAGCATGACGGCGCTACGGGATCTGGCAAACATCCTGCACACCTGTATAACCTTGTAAGTATATGTCCTCCGGTACAACATGAAGGTCGATTCCTCTTATTTGATCAACCATTCGCCGTGTCAAAAATGCAGAGGGGGATGCAAGGAGCACAAGGCCTGAACATCCAAGCAAGTGGTAACATGGACTTGTACATGGAACATCCCAAGCGCAGGCAGAGCTGCAGTGAGCTTGTACAATGAGCTAGCGTAAGTCCCTGCATTTCATTTAATTCGTACTGGCATTCGTGTATGATTTGTGTGCAGTGGCTGATCCACGAATTCAAGTTACCAGGGGCGAACATTTATCTTAAAAAATACGAAGGCACTTGCACTCCAGAAATCAACATAACATGAGAAATGTGAAGCTACATGCACTTTGAAAACCAGCTAATGATCCACAATAGTTCAGATTATAAACACTAAATGATGCAAGCACCAAAAAACACAAAATGCAACATGGTGTACAAGTACTACAAACATGGTCTGTGCCTGCTTGAATTATTCGTTCTCTCGCTGAAAATATCGAAGTGTAATTGCACGTATAACCAGTGCGCACACTGCATATCAATATATCTATCCTTACAAGTATGCCAATAGTTTCAAACAACAGATTAGAATAGTATTTATGCTATGTTGTCATGATACGGGGACTTTCTGGTAGATGGCCTCGACGTTTCCTCAAGCTATAAAAATGCACTATAATTTGCTTGTCATCAATGCCTGCAAATCTCTCTCTCTCTCAACATAGTAGATCATTATTAGACACTAAATCCTTCAATGAGCTTGCAAAATGCTTGCATTGGATCCCTCATTAGACACTATATGTTCATCACCAGGAGCATGTAAAAGGTTTGCATCAAATCCTTCATCAGCAGTCTGTTCATTAGACACTTCAGGCTGAAGAACAACATGAGCTTGTATGTTTGCACCAGAAACTTGATTAGATACATCAGATTCAGTCAATTCAGTATTGATTGGGGGAGTTATAAAATAAGTAGAAATTGGTTTCATTTTCTCATAGATTCCCTACATACAAGCAGTTTTACAACACCGTTAGGTTTAACTATTGGCCAGAAATTGAAGTGTTGAATTAGATATAATCAGGGATGTGATGTACCTGCTCATTGCACATGCTACTCTTGCAAGCTACGACTGTCCGTTTGCGCAAGCTCGATGCCATGCCCGTGCTGTCGCCGCTGCCTCCCACGCAGGCTACACCCAGGGTTGGATCTTCATCTTCTTGTCCTTCCGTTCGCTTGAAGCCCGGCGACTGCCCTCCAACGAGGGCACGAGGAAGTGCTGTGTCGGTCTGTCCAGCGGCGGCTAGGTTAGGAGCGAACCAGACTGGAGGCTAGAGCGAATGAATTGGGATTTTCTTGGTGTCGATCGATATGGGAGGCGCTCGTTTGGGCCGCGAGCCTGCTATAGGGCCTGCCTTGCACTTATGTTATTGGCCCATCCAAATTAAAACATTTTTCTTCATTTCTTACATTGCCTGCTCGTGCGTTGGGACGAAAAAACTAGGTGCACACTTTCCAGCCACCTGAGGCGGCCGCCCATACCAGCCCCTATGGTGGCATCGCCCCTTTTTGCCTGTATGATTGGATAGTGAAAAATATTCCAGTGGCGCTTTTGATTTACCCACAGAATGGTGGAATTGCTTGTTTCTATGAACTGAGTTCGCCAATAATGTGAAGGATGCTAGTCTTTTTATCCTATTGTAGATTGCTTAGATCTCGATATGCGAAAAGTAATCGCATGAAATATATAGTAAAAGCCAGTGGGATGTGTTTGGCTACAACTAGTCTGACTACACGTCCTCATCTAACATATCAAGGACGCACCATCTTACCAGATTAACCATTTGACTTACCCACTAGTTTAGCCTCTAGAGCACCATCTTATCCAAGCAATTGATGCCATGGACTCCTTCGTACAACCTTGTAAGCGAAAAACAAGTTGTAGTGTGCCTGTACAAAGAACTAGCGTAAGTTCAGTTACCTGCTTCTCGGAATTTTAGTTAGCCACTTATTGCAAAATTGTTCAATTACGTTGCTTGGCTTAATTTAGTTTGCTACCGATTACATAATGGCACAGCCTGTTAATCATATTTTAGACTGCGCCTATCTATGTGTTTGATACTTACTGTTAAGAATTACCTGTTTTCCTTAACTTAAATATCTACTTGTTTGTTTAACTGCTTTGCTGCTGCAACAGCGAGTTACAATGATATTAATAACTACTTTTCAGCATCCAATTGAAACTCTTTAATTCCTTGTTTGTTTAACTGGTTTGCTACTATAACTCCTAGTTGAGATGTTTTGCTAACTTCAACTTTTCTAAATCCAATCAGAACTTTAATGGCAAAACATGTTAGCCCAAGATCAAAGAGCGAGGTCCCCATGGACGTTGCATCATCCCACAGCAGTGGCACCAGCCCAATCGTGCATTATGAATTGCCAACTGCTGATGCTTTAGAGGCTAAACTAGTGGTAGAAAGAGATTCTGCTTCTGCACTTAGAGGTGAAGTTGATATGTTGAGGAAGCAAACAACACAATCACAAGCAGTACTCAAGACAACCATTAAATATTTGGTGGATTTCAAAATGAAGCAAGCTGAGACTAACCAGATTGTTAAGGTCCTGAAGGAAAAAAGGAAATTAAATTCCTACTTGGTAAATCATAGGTGAAATGTTCTTTCCATAGTGTTGTCTATTCATGTAATCAATCAAACCATTTGTTTTAGAGATCATGTAATAATTGTTTTTTTGTTTGTAATTTTATTTGAGCACAAGTCTGTATTAATTGATAAGACTCAGAGACATTTCATTTGGATTGCTGTGCCAGACCTACAAATATGCCAATCGGGCTGAATGTGCATTCAGCAATAGTAGTATAGATGGACCATAAGTGGCATGCATCGGAAAGGGCCAAGATGCTGGCTAAAAAAGGGATGCTATTGTAGCCAAAAAAAGTACAGCGGTCTGGCTTATGTATGTTAGTTGATACTATTGATCCATATACTCTATAAGTGTTTATATGTCTGTTAGTTCCATACATTCTTGGTTGATTGACTCGGTATTTGAATCTAGATACATCGCTTGTGTACATATCTAAATGGGAGTACACATTATGCTGCGTGTGACATTTGAGTTGGACATGAAGTGTTCGAAATATTCAAATTCACCTTAAACTGGATTCTAGTTTCTGAATTTGAGCATCTGCATTTGTAAACCATATTCATATATGACAGTGGAATACATCTTTGTCGTCCTTTTGAAGATATATAAAAACACATAGAATGATTTATAAAGATTCATATAGGAATACAAAATGGATTCAAATTTAGTTGCCAGGGTAAACGTGGATGCTCATTGTCCCAAAATTCGAAAGAAACAGCAAAATGTCCACTCCCACATCGGCTGCCCGAAGCCAAGTGTTTGGGAGATGGAAATTACTGTCTACCCATTAGACGGACAATCCATCGGCCTGATTTCCACTGCTCTAAATAGGGGTAGGTTAGTAACTTCAATTAAACGTGACATGACCACCTCTGAGCCCATTCCGACACGGTGGGCGTCAAACATGGGCGGCAAAACTCATTTGATTCAAGCTCATCCGAAAGACCTCTGTTTCTCCCTCCATTCCTCATTCATACACGGTGGGCGGCAAAACACCCTCTCCTCGTCCGAAATAGATCTAGGCTAATATTTTAAATAGGGGCAGATGTGTAACTTCCATCATACGTGACACAACCGCCCTACCTGTCAGCCCCGTTCATACACCGTGGGCGCCAACCATGGGCGGCAAAACACCCTCTCCTCGACCGAAATAGTTACCAGCAAATATTTGGGAGTTGCGAGATTACCGTCCTATCCCCAACCGACGAGACGTTCAAATTTGAAACGGGGGATAAGTTCGTAACTTTCCCATATTTCAGACATGCGTGTCCCAAAAACATTATTCCCTGTACCTCTCCCTCCATTTTCCCATTCATACACCGTCCGCGCTAGAACACCCCATTCCCACACCAGCCTCCGTCCTCCACCCCATCCATCGCTACACGTTTTTTGCAAGTTTACGAACAAAAATGACAGCGGCATAGAATATCACATCCACCCCGTAGCTTAGATACTTTACGAGTTTTTACACCGTTGGAAGTGAGATCCAATGGCTTGGGAGTAGTCTTTGTAATTATGCGCAATTTCCAAACTCTCCAAAGGTTTTTTTGCAAATAAAACATTCAGGCCTCATGTGTGCCGCTGCATCTTTGATCCAACGGCTCCCCGGTGCTCATATTAGGTGCTCCCCGTAGCTTAATTACCTGCTACGGTGATTGGAGTAGTTGTGGGCCGAATACTACGAAAATATAATCTAAACCGACCGGAATAAATGCCTACACAAATTAATCCAAGGTTGGAGTGCCCCTCGCAATGTAAATAGCTCTGGCTTTGTGAGGGATGGAGAGGTAGTAGCTTCAAAGCGTGAAAGATACGGTGTGAGAAAGCGAGGTCAATCGAGAGACATATAGATAGAGAGACAAAGTGAGTGTGGTCCGACATTCATTGAACAAATATATATGCTCTGGAGAGATATTGTCCGATTGAGCTTTTTGGCAAGGGTGAGGGCTGTAAGATAGAGCTTGAGAGATGATCCAGTCACAGACGTGTAGATATATTTTGTGCGCGGGAGGAAGAAAGGTCAACCGATCACATAGGGTCGCCGTGCGATCTAAAGAGTGAGACAGGTTGGAGAGAGTGACCTAGATAGACGATGTGCATGAGAGAGTATACAATGTGAATATGTCGAATTGGGCTCAAACATGGTGATATATCGTTTTTGTCCGTGGAAGAGCGAGGTCAATCGAGACATACGTAGAGAGAGAGAGAGAGATTGAGTGAGCGTGGCCCACCATGAGGTCGAAAGAGTGGTGGCGGCTTGGATGGACTGACCTAGATAGACAATCTGCATGAGAGAGTATCGAGTGTGTCGATCAAGGCCCGAACAGGGAGATATATTATTTGTGTGTGAAAGAAAATGAGGTTAAACGAGACTCAGATAAAGAGAGCGAGATTGAGCTAGTGTGGCCCGCCGTGCGGAAGAAAGAGTGAGACAGTCTCGAGGGAGTGACCTATATATACAACGTGTGTGCGTGCACATGCACGAGAGGTTGGGGGGCTAGATAGGCAATGCATGTATTTAGCGCAAAAGGGTGAGAGGGAGAGGGGGAGAGAGAGAGAGCTCGGCATGGGGTGCAATGGTGGGTGTGTGAGGTAAATATATTTGGTAACAGAGTGGAAAAAGGGGTTGTGTAGTTGAGAGACCTAGAGATCGAAACATGGAAAGAAAGAATGAACATGTGTTGGAAACCGATAGCTTCCTAAGGTGGTTAGGAGAGGAAGATTGACCGATACAAGGAGTATGTAGCGTTTGTGCGGGGGGGGGGGAGGGGGGGGCTAAAAACAACATTTGAATGTACATAGTACGAGACATAATATCTATGTTTCAATTCGGTGTACATTGTAAGATTTCAACCGAGGACCAGGCATACGGGTAATCATTTCGAATTCGTGCCATACTAAGTTTCGAAAAGTTGACATTGACTCAGTTTGTTGTGCTATTTTGTAGGTCATATTTTTGAATCCATACAAAAGTTTTCTCACTACCATGGTGTTCATCATATACATATGAATTTGTATTAAAAAAGTAGCGTTGATACAGTGAAATGTGAAATCCACGTTAGAATTGGAGATCGCTATGTGACACACACTCTAATTCAAATAACTAACTACGTGACACACACTCTAATTCAAATAACTAATTATGTGACACACACTCTAATCCACGTTAGCGTGGGTACCGTTTCGATTTTTTTTCAAATAACTCCTCATTAATTAATTTATAGTACTCCCTCTGTTAACTTTATAAGACCTTGAAGACATTTCAGACAATGTGCAAAACAGTTCATTTTAAGATGTCTGAAACGACTTACAAAAGTGAACGGATGGAGTATCTCGTTTCGAATGACTAATTATTGCAAGGAAAACACGGGCATGGTAATACATAAAGATTCATTTTCAAATGAAAGAAGATTCGTTTGCATTCTCAAATGTAGGTGCAGCATGCAAACCAGGGTCGTGTCGGGGTGGACGCTGCTTCGGTGCCTTAAAAGCAACTGCCTTTGGGTCACTGACATGTGGGCCAGCCACCTGTTGGGCCCATATGTCATGGACACAAAGGCAGGTGCCTTAAGGCAGCGAAGCATAGTCCTGTCGGGGTGGTCGCGTGTGTCGGACGGACGCGTAGCACCCAGCCACCCACCCCCCCAAAAGGACGATGACAATATAAGTTCACGCTTCCACGTTTCGGATTGAAATATCTGGCGGCCCCAATTCCAGCCCTGCAAAATCTCTCTTCTCCATCGTCCCCTTCCGCGCCCAGATTGCTCAAATCCCTAATTCGCCGCCAACCCTCGAATCTCCCCTCATCTCGTCACTTTCCCCACCATTCCCCACCTCTGTGTCGGACGACGACGAAGAAGACGACGGTCGCGCTTCACCACCGCACCGGAGCTACCTCATCCACGCCCTCGTCCACCGCACCGGGTGGTCCACCAATAACGTGGGCCGCCGCAACCGACGTGCCTCACAGACACCGAGTGCCACCGCATCGGGTGCGCTTCACCAACGCCGTCTCCCAGTTAACCGGGGCTACTTCACCGAGCACATCGTCGCACCTCCGCCCCCCGAGGCCGTTGGGGCTTCACCAACGGTCTTGTCCACCGCATCGTAGCACTCCGCTGCCACTCAAGATCTGCATCCGTGCACGGCCAGCCAACGCCAGCGCATCACCCTCAACGGCTCTGAAAGTGACCCACACTCTAGCTAGGCGAGCATGCCCAAACACATCACTCCCTTGTGCACTGTTCCGACGATGTTCGGGTATCCTTTCACTGCTCTCTTAGCTTACACGCCTATGAAACTCTGACCTTAACTCTTATTTCTTCTAGAGATATCATGTGAAACAATCAAATCCATATTTTAGAGAAGCATGACGGCGCTACGGGATCTGGCAAACATCTTGCACACTTGTATAACCTTGTAAGTATATGTCCTCCGGTACAACATCAAGGTCGATTCCTCTTATTTGATCAACCATTCGCCGTGTCAAAAATGCAGAGGGGGATGCAAGGAGCACAAGGCCTGAACATCGAAGCAAGTGGTAACATGGACTTGTACATGGAACATCCCAAGCGCAAGAAGAGCTGCAGTGAGCTTGTACAACGAGCTAGCGTAAGTCCCTGCATTTCATTTAATTCGTACTGGCATTCGTGTATGATTTGTGTGCAGTGGCTGATCCACGAATTCAAGTTACCAGGGGCGAACATTTATCTTAAAAAATACGAAGGCACCTGCACTCCAGAAATCAACATAACTTGAGAAATGTGAAGCTACATGCACTTTGAAAACCAGCTAATGATCCAAAGTAGTTCAGATTATAAACACTAAATGATGCAAGCACCAAAAAACACAAAATGCAACATGGTGTACAAGGACTACAAACATGGTATGTGCCTGCTTGAATTATTCGTTCTCTCGCTGAAAATATCGAAGTGTAATTGCACGTATAACCAGTGCGCACACTGCATATCAATATATCTATCCTTACAAGTATGCCAATAGTTTCAAACAACAGATTAGAATAGTATTTATGCTATGTTGTCATGATATGGGGACTTTCTGGTAGATGGCCTCGACGTTTCCTCAAGCTATAAAAATGCACTATAATTTGCTTGTCATCAATGCCTGCAAATCTCTCTCTCTCTATCAACATAGTAGATAATTATTAGACACTAAATCCTTCAATGAGCTTGCAAAATGCTTGCATTGGATCCCTCATTAGACACTATATGTTCATCACCAGGAGCATGTAAAATGTTTGCGTCAAATCCTTCATCAGCAGTCTGTTCATTAGACACTTCAGGCTGAAGAACAACATGAGCTTGTATGTTTGCACCAGAAACTTGATTAGATACATCAGATTCAGTCAGTTCAGTATTGATTGGGGGAGTTATAAAATAAGTAGAAATTGGTTTCATTTTCTCATAGATTCCCTACAAACAAGCAGTTTTACAACACCGTCAGGTTTAACTATTGGCCAGAAATTGAAGAGTTGAATTAGATATAATCAGGGATGTGATGTACCTGCTTGTTGCGCATGCTACTCTTGCAAGCTACGACTGTCCGTTTGCGCAAGCTCGATGACATGCCCGTGCTGTCGCCGCTGCCTCCCACGCAGGCAACACCCAGGGTTGGATCTTCATCTTCTTGTCCTTCCGTTCGCTTGAAGCCCGGCGACTGCCCTCCAACGAGGGCACGAGGAAGTGCTGTGTCGGTCTGTCCAGCGGCTGCTAGGTTAGGAGCGAACCAGACTGGAGGCTGGAGCGAATGAATTGGGATTTTCTTGGTGTCGATCGATATGGGAGGCGCTCGTTTGGGCCGCGAGCCTGCTATAGGGCCTGCCTTGTACTTATGTTATTGGCCCATCCAAATTGAAACATTTTTCTTCATTTCTTACATTGCCTGCTCGTGCGTTGGGACGAACAAAACTAGCATGGGCCAACCTGGACGACTCACACTAGGTGCACACTTTCCAGCCACCTGAGGCGGCCGCCCATACCAGCCCCTATGGTGGCGTCGCCCCTTTTTGCCTGTATGATTGGATAGTGAAAAATATTCCAGTGGCGCTTTTGATTTACCCACAGAATGGTGGAATTGCTTGTTTCTATGAACTGAGTTCGCCAATAATGTGAAGGATGCTAGTCTTTTTATCCTATTGTAGATTGCTTAAATCTCGATATGCGAAAAGTAATCGCATGAAATATATAGTAAAAGCCAGTGGGATGTGTTTGGCTACAACTAGTCTGACTACACGTCCTCATATAACATATCAAGGACGCACCATCTTACCAGATTAACCATTCGACTTACCCACTAGTTTAGCCTCTAGAGCACCATCTTATCCAAGCAATTGATGCCATGGACTCCTTCGTACAACCTTCTAAGCGAAAAAGAAGTTGTACTGTGCCTATACAAAGAACTAGCATAAGTTCAGTTACCTGCTTCTCAGAATTTTAGTTAGCCACTTATTGCAAAATTGTTCAATTATGTTGCTTGGCTTAATTTAGTTTGCTACTGATTACATAACGGCACAGCCTGTTAATCATATTTTAGACTGCGCCTATCTATGTGTTTGATACTTACTATTAAGAATTACCTGTTTGCCTTAACTTAAATATCTACTTGTTTGTTTAACTGCTTTGCTGCTGCAACAGCGAGTTACAATGATGTTAATAACTACTTTTCAGCATCCAATTGAAACTCTTTAATTCCTTTTTTGTTTAACTGGTTTGCTACTATAACTCCTAGTTGAGATGTTTTGCTAACTTCAACTTTTCTAAATCCAATCAGAACTTTAATGGCAAAACATGTTAGCCCAAGATCAAAGAGCGAGGTCCCCATGGACGTTGCATCATCCCACAGCAGTGGCACCAGCCCAATCGTGCATTATGAATTGCCAACTGCTGATGCTTTAGAGGCTAAACTAGTGGTAGAAAGAGATTCTGCTTCTGCACTTAGAGATGAAGTTGACATGTTGAGGAAGCAAACAACACAATCACAAGCAGTACTCAAGACAACCATTAAATATTTGGTGGATTTCAAAACGAAGCAAGCTGAGACTAACCAGATTGTTAAGGTCCTGAAGGAAAAAAGGAAATTAAATTCCTACTTGGTAAATCATAGGTGAAATGCTCTTTCCATAGTGTTGTCTATTCATGTAATCAATCAAACCATTTGTTTTAGAGATCATGTAATAATTGTTTTTTTGTTTGTAATTTTATTTGAGCACAAGTCTGTATTAATTGATAAGACTCGGAGACATTTCATTTGGATTGCTGTGCCAGACCTACAAATATGCCAATCGGGCTGAATGTGCATTCAGCAATAGTAGTATAGCTGGACCATAAGTGGCACGCATCGGAAAGGGCCAAGGTGCTGGCTAAAAAAGGGATTCTATTGTAGCCAAAAAAAGTACAGCGGCCTGGCTTATGTATGTTAGTTGATATTATTGATCCATATACTCTATAAGTGTTCATATGTCTGTTAGTTCCGTACATTCTTGGTTGATTGACTCGGTATTTGAATCTAGATACATCGCTTGTGTACATATCTAAATGGGAGTACACATTATGCTGCGTGTGACATTTGAGTTGGACATGAAGTGTTCCAAATATTCAAATTCACCTTAAACTGGATTCTAGTTTCTGAATTTGAGCATCGGCATTTGTAAACCATATTCATATATGACAGTGGAATACATCTTTGTCGTCCTTTTGAAGATATATAAAAACACATAGAATGATTTATAAAGATTCATATAGGAATACAAAATGGATTCAAATTTAGTTGCCAGGGTAAACGTGGATGCTCATTGTCCCAAAATTCAAAAGAAACAGCAAAATGTCCACTCCCACATCGGCTGCCCGAAGCCAAGTGTTTGGGAGATGGTAATTACTGTCTACCCATTAGACGGACAATCCATCGGCCTGATTTCCACTGCTCTAAATAGGGGTAGGTTAGTAACTTCAATTAAACGTGACACAACCGCCTCTGAGCCCATTCCGACACGGTGGGTGTCAAACATGGGCGGCAAAACTAATTTGATTCAAGCTCGTCCGAAAGACCTCTGTTTCTCCCTCCATTCCCAATTCATACACGGTGGGCGGCAAAACACCCTCTCCGCGTCCGAAATAGATCTAGGCTAATATTTTAAATAGGGGCAGATGTGTAACTTCCATCATACATGACACAACCGCCCTACCTGTCAGCCCCGTTCATACATCATGGGCGGCAACCGTGGGCGGCAAAACACCCTCTCCTCGACCGAAATAGTTACCAGCAAATATTTGGGAGTTGCGAGATTACCGTCCTATCCCCAACCGACGAGACGTCCAAATTTGAAACGGGGGATAAGTTCGTAACTTTCCCATATTTTAGACATGCGCGTCCCAAAAACATTGTTCCCCGTACCTCTCCCTCCATTTTCCCATTCATACACCGTCCGGGCTAGAACACCCCATTCCCACACCAGCCTCCGTCCGCCACCCCATCCATCGCCGCCGTCCTCCACCACATCCATCGCCACCTTCCTCCACCATGCCGGAGCGCCTACCAAGACCGTGTCGTCCACTGCTAGAGATGGACGTTTCTCATCCATGGCGACGGACCAATAGCCTTGCATCGCGTCCTCCCGCTTCATCGGTGCCATCGTCCTCTTTGCCGGGGTCGCTCACATGACCTTCTCTTCCACCGCAACGGGACTTATCCCCCGATGCACCCGTCTACCATAGCAAATCTGCTTCAACGCCACCGACAACCATCGCACCCCCGATGCCTACACGGCGCCGCAAGAGAGGTGGTACTTCATATCTCCTCAACTTTTTGATCTCAACCAGAAAATAGATCTTAACTTGGATATTCTACTTTCTTTTCAGCTCTTAGAATTTAGTTCTTACTTCGAAGCAAACAATGGATGCTAAATATCATTTCTCCGTTTTGCAGATTCAAATCTGCCATGGCACAACCATAATACGGTTTAATTGATCATGCTTAGAGTTTAATTGATCATGTTGGTTCCGTGGTGGTTTCTTTAATAGAAATCACAGGGGAAACCCTCCTTTGCTAAAAAATATATGCTTAGATTTCCCCCTTTTATGATCATTATACGATCAGAATACATGCTTCGTGTCATAATAACACTGCTCCACCCATCAAGCTAAACAAGCTTAGTTGTTCAAATACGAATCTGATATTATTAAAACAGAGTTGTTTAATTAGTCAGCTAAATGTTCCTAAATTAGTTTCGAAAATGCATGTTCACCGCTCGGGTGTGTATCTTTGTGTGTGGTCTGGTCAGCACGGTTGGGGAGGTGAACTTTGCATATGCAGGGGTTTATAGGGAGACACTCTTCGAGTTGAAACCACAATGCATTCCATAGATAATCTGACTACTTTTTATGTTTTCATGAATCTCAGATTCTGAACAACATCATAATGATTATGAGATTGCGCGCATGAAAAGAATAAAGCAGAACAATGCCATGGCTGTCAAACTTGGCATTAAGGGACTGAAATAAAGTCTGGATGCAATGCAATGCAAACACTCTCCACCTACATCTTCATGCTCAGAATATGATCCGAAAAGTGATTCTGAGCTAGAGGGATACCTAAGTCAAATTAGCTCCCTAGTGGAGGAGTCAGAGGAAGATGCCCTATCTTATTCACTCATCAAGGTACTTGCTCTAACTTTCCAAGGTTACATTGCTCGCACATATCTTGCAACTGATGCTTTGCATTTCTTCTACTTCGTTGAACTTCCATTAGCTTAGTTTACACATCGTGTATGTGAATGCGCCCTGCCTATCCATTTTCAGTACATATTCCATCTGTCATCATACCATATTTATCCATTCAAATGCTGTTCGTGTATCAGACGTTCAAAAGGAAGAGGGCGATTGCTGATCGTGGAGGAGCACAAGCAAAGTATTTGGAAAAGGTAGTGGCACCTGATAAATCAAATAGCCCATTAGGTGTAGTTGCAATATCACCTGACCCACAAAATACCCCAACTCCAGCAGACTCTAGCCCTACTACACTCGTCATTTCTGATGCCCCAACTCAGCAGACCCCAACTGCAGCAAACAGTATGATTATGCCGGTTGACATAGCACCAGCTATACGACGCAAAACCACCATTCCAGCAAAGAGTACACCAAATCCAGTTGCCAAATCCCTTTTCGAACCAGGAAGAGCCCCAATTGCAGCAAATAGGACCCCTGTTCCATTTCTTCCCAGTTTAGAAGACAAAGCTTATGTTGTTGTCAGGAACTTTGTGCGCATCTTTCCTTCATGGAAAGATTATTCCGCAGACACAGAACAATTTCTAGTCTTCCTCCGCAACTTACGCGTAAGTAATGTACTAATGTTATTCATGGTCATAACTGCATATGTTTCTACTGACAGAAGACACAAGATTTCATTCTTTTAAATAAGCGAGGCGCAAACTGGATTGTGATGACGAGCAAGGGTTGGTTGCGCTTCTCAAGCACTCGTTGATGAAGTATTGTTCCTACCTGAGGCAAGCACACTTCAATGGCAAGCTTCTAAACGAAATTTCTGTAAAGTCTCCGGTGCTACATTTATCCGACGGTGACTGGAATAATCTTGTTACACATTGGTCTCGGCTGCAGCGTAAGGTACTGTCTATGATATCACATCACAATTTGAACTACATTTCTGCATTTGCCTTAATGTCTCACTTGTACGAAAACTGTTAGCAGATGAACATTCGTTCTCAAGGGACCACATAATCTCGCAACTATATTGCACACAACATTACTCTTGTGAGTACCTCTTGCCCTGTATGACCATACTTACTTTCATAGCTGTTTGATTATGTAGCATCAATGGACATGTTAGCCTCGTTGTCGGTGTCAAAACCGGCGGATCTCGGGTAGGGGGTCCTGAACTGTGCGTCTAGGCCGGATGGTAACATGAGGCAAGAGACATGAAGTTTTACCCAGGTTCGGGCCCTCTCGATGGAGGTAAAACTTTATGTCCTGCTTGATTAATATTGATGATATGGGTAGTACAAGAGTAGATCTACCACGAGATCAAAGAGGCTAAACCCTAGAAGCTAGCCTATGGTATGATTATTGTTGTCTATATTATTCTACAGACTAAAACCCTCCGGTTTTTATAGACACCGGAGAGGGTTAGGGTTACACAAAGTCGGTTACAATGGTAGGAGATCTGAATATCCGTATCGCCAAGCTTGCCTTCCACGCCAAGGAAAGTCCCTTCCGGACACGGGACGAAGTCTTCAATCTTGTATCTTCATAGTCCAGGAGTCCGGGCGAAGGTATAGTCCAGCTATCCGAACACCCCCTAATCCAGGACTCCCTCAGTAGCCCCCGAACTAGGCTTTAATGACGATGAGTCCGGCACGCAGATTGTCTTCGGCATTGCAAGGCGGGTTCTCCCCCAAAGTCCGTGCACCTGTTGAATAAATTCCGGTTTTCTGTAGATGTTGCGCTCCTTGGCTTCTACGCCCAATAATTGCCGCTTCCCATGTGTCAATCAAATATGAAAAGTCTGAGTGCTTTTACATTCACACCCCTAGCCGCGTAAATGAGCTGCCCTATTTAAGGGGACGAGGATTTAGAGCCAAACCACATCTTCCCCCTTTCGCGAGTATTCATCAAAGCGCATCCGACAAAGGTCCATTCCACCATGGCAAGTCATCACAACTCCTCCCCTCGCCCTTCCAGCCCCAAGCCCGGGTACTGGGAGAGATGCTCCGTCCCGCATAGCGAGCTGGTGAAGCTCCAGACCAAGGGATTCCTCCCCCCAGCCTACATGATCCTTGTTTGAGCCGGTCTCGCCACTTATAACGACGGGAAGCAAGCGGAAGGTGCCCCCAATCCCTCCAAACGAGAGCGGGTGTGCCTCGTCCCTTATTTAATAAGGGGGCTCGGGTTTCCAATCCACCCATTTCTCCGAGGGATGCTGGAGTTCTATGGCCTCCAGCTACACAATCTCACGCCCGCCTCCGTATTGTATATTGCGGGCTTCGTAGCCCTCTACGAGCTGTTCTTGGGCGTCGAGGATCATTTTGGGTTATGGAAAAGGTTATTCTGCCTTGTGCCCCGTTCTAAGGAGGGTTGAATGTATCAAATGGGTAGAGCCGAAGTGTGGTGCATCGCTGGGACCGGATATCTGTCCGAAACCCCAAAGAAGGCGTCTGAAGACTGGCCCTCGGAATGGTTCTATATAGAAGACGTCCCGCTGCCGGATCCTGTCCGGATCGGCCTCCCTGAATTCGACGGTGCTCCCTTAAAGAAGCGCCTAAGCTGGCGTCCACGGAGCCCTCAGAGGGAAAGTGAGAGGGACATCATTTACCTGATGGGCCGAATAAAATTGTTAGCCCATTCCGGACTAACCATGATCGGGGTTATGGCCGAATGCATCATGCGGGGGGTGCAGCCGCTTCAGTATAGAAGCCACCCCATGTGGGACTTCAACGGGGAGGACGACGCCACCCGCTACGGCCGTAAGGGGCCGGATTCAGCTGCCGCTCTACTAAAGATCTTGTCCACTTTGTATAAGGGAGAAGAGGAGGAATTTCTCCACGTCAACCCACAAGGTGGATTCTCTATGCACAATCCCCCAGGCTGGGTAAGTGGTCGCTTTTACTTGCTCATATGTTTTGTATTCCCATTGTTAAATATTCAGTCTGACGACTTCAACGCAGGAACTGCGCCGGGCTGTTAAGGAAATAAGCAGCCCTCCTCCACAACCCGAGGACCCAGTATGGTCCCTCAACCCGGCCTCTCAAGAGGATCCGGACATAACTGAGGAGCTAATTGATGGAGTGCTCTATCAATTGAGCATGGACAACGCCTTGGTGGCCATTACGGCTGATTACCCAGGGCTAATTTCGGCCTCCCAGGTAACTGAGATCGAAGTCCCAGTATCCCGAATAGGGGTCCGTCCTCTCGTGCTTTCAGTTTTCTGATTATAACTGAACTTTGCAGGGGAGGTTTTTTAGGCGGAAGGCTGAACCTGCGGCGACAAGCCAACGAGGGGCCGCAGGGCCCTATGGGCAGAAAAGAAGTGCAGTCCGGACCAAGGCATCAGCGCAAAGGTATGGCATGCCCCCCTATCCCAGGTGTTATACCTTCGAGTCACATTTGACACTCGTGCTTTCTTTAGGACAAAGAGACCTCGTCGGACTATATCCGGAGAGGCTGCCAATCGCGCCTCCACCAGCCAGGCTCCAAAGCCTGGTCCGGAGGCAGAGGCGAACGCAAGGCGTGTGCCAGACGCTCCTCCGACGGAGGATGCGAACGGGTTGTCTGCCACCAACTCTGAGGTGGAGAGTGCCATGAACCACAGGCACCGCCGGACAATTCTTCGCGACGCTTGTTTGTCCCGAGGGGCATTAGATGCCTTTAATTCGGGAGATTTGTACCTCCGTGCCGCTCAAAATGGTCTAGCCAGAGCCACGGAGCAATATGTAAAAGACATACGGGTAAGAAAATTTTGGTAATTATATATAGACCAGTAGCCCCCGAGACTTGAAATAGTTAGAATAACTGATGCAAGGATCATTTGTTATGCAGGTTCTTACAGAAAAGAATTCCCTACTGTCCAAGGAGCTGGAAGAGTGCAAAGCCCAGCTAGAGGCCGCGCTGGCCGCAGCAGGGGAGCCCAAGGAGACTCCCTCTGGTAATATACACATTGAAAGATAAGTATATTCCAAAGCACGACATGGGTGCGAATCTGACAAATGAAATTGCAGATGGCGCCGGAGTGAATCCGGAAAGACAACACCTCCTACGCCAGCTAAAGCTGGTGAGAAGGTGCTGACAACGGTGAGGCGGGAGAAGAACAATCTCCAAGATGCCGAGACCAAGCTAGGCATCGAGCTGAAAGATGTTCGTTCCCAGCTGTCAGACTCCATGAAGGAGAATCAGCGGCTTCGGCGCGGCATATTTAGTAAGTGCTTGAACGAACCTTTAAAAGAAAGTTCGGCGGTGAAGTCGAGTAACAGAGCAATGTCTGTAGGTGTGCTAACAGGTAGTCCTGCAGAGGAGATGCCCGGTTCTATGGGTGATCTTCTTCCCGAGCTCTCGCAACTGCTCGATCGAGTTCGGCAGGCGATGCAAGGCGTCGCCCAGGCCCTGTGGCCATCCATCTCCATGCCCGAAGGTCTTGGAGAACTTGCGGAGAAGCTAAAGGGAGCATGGCGGCACTTCTGATTGTGGAAGGTATCGGCCTGCCGTCAAGGTGCTAGGGAGGCCTGGGCCATGGTGAAGACGCGGTACTCAAAGGCTGACCCCAACCACATGGCCGAGGTCGGTCCTATAGGGCCCGATGGGAAGGAGATCCCTGTAAGCTTAGTATACGGCCAAGTAGAGTTGGCCGCAAAGTATTCCCAGCAAGACTGTAAATTAGACAGCCTATTACATGGTATTGAAGAGGAATACAATCAGTCAAAATGACTATGTAATTTAATTGACATTTATAATGCCTTCTAGCCGGATTGTAGATCATTTGTCATGGCCGACCTTTTCTCTTCAGCCTCGGGACCTGTCGGTCCGGAGTGTATCCGAATTCCCATACGGTTATATAAGAACCGGGGAATGCATGGAGACCAGGCGTAGGGGTCATTAGTGCGTGAACAGACAAGTGCCCGACTAGTTATGTTATATTACATGGTTAGTAAGAAACATCTTCCAGGGAGAATAGTTCCGTTAGGGGTTCCTTTCCCTGGGAGGCATGCCCTAAAGTGCATGTCCATGCTGCGAAAAGAAACGCAGGAAAAACATCTGGAGGCATATAGATAAATAGAAAAGATCATCTTTAGTTCACCGACCGAATATTCCCTTAAGAACGCTAGCTTTCGGCTTCACCCAGTCTGAGGTACACGTCCGGCTGACCCGGTAGTAACAATCGCAGAGGTGCTCCCTTTACCACCTAGCCGAACAATTGGGAACGTAGGGGTAAGCACAGGAGCCAGGCAACCCAGCTTGGCCAAAACTTAAGTCATATCGATGCATATAATGGTGAATAAAAGGTACATGCGGAAGCGTAACACATGTGTTGGGCATGAAGCCCGTATAAATAAGCTTCTGTTTAAAGAAGCCCCCAGGTTTAATGAGCGCGGATAGCATGTCACTTTATGAGCCTTTAAAGGCTATAAGAGAGAGAGAGAGAGAGAGAGAGAGAGAGAGAGAAATTTAAGACAGAAAGTATATAAAAAATGGACAGAGTAAGGAGACGAACACAGGATCTGGCGCTAGGCATAGAATCTTCGGAGACGGGCTATGTTCCATTGGTTCGTCTCGAGTCGGTTATCCGATGCATTTCGCAGGTGGTACGTTCCACCAGTCAGGACTTGGTCAATTATGAAGGGACCTTCCCACTTGGGCTTGAGTTTGTCCTTTTTCTTGTCCGACAGTCGTAGAACTAATTCGCCAACATTGTAATTTTTGGCCCGTACTTCTCTGCTTTGGTATCTTCGAGCCTGCTGTTGATAGAATGCGGAACGGGCTTTTGCCACATCACGCTCCTCCTCTAACGCGTCCAAACTGTCCTGCCGATCGAGCTCGGCCTCTCTTTCTTTGTACATGCGCACTCGAGGTGAGTCATGAATTATTTATGTCGCAAGGCAAAACTGCCTCTGCGCCGTACACCATAAAGAATGGTGTGTATCCGGTGGTGCGATTCGGCGTGGTCCGCAGCCCCCAGAGTACGGAGTCGAGCTCCACTACCCAGTGTGTGTTAGATTCCTTGAGGGACCGCACTAATCTGGGTTTAATGCCGCTCATGATAAGACCATTTGCACATTCGACCTGGCCGTTAGTTTGTGGGTGATATACGGAAGCATAATCGAGCTTGATGCCCATGTTTTTGCACCAGAGTTTTACCTCGTCAGCCGTAAAGTTCGTGCCATTGTCAGTAATGATGCTGTGGGGGATGCCGTAATGGTGTACAACCCCTGATATAATGTTAATCATAGGTCCGGATTCGGCCGTCTTGACAGGCTTGGCTTCTATCCATTTGGTGAACTTATCCACCATGACCAGTAAGTATTTGTGCTTGTGGGTTCCGCCTTTAAGGGGTCCAACCATATCAAGCCCCCAGACCGCAAGGGGCCAAGTGATGGGGATAGTTTGGAGGGCGGTGGGTGGCATATGGCTTTGGTTTGCAAAGAGCTAGCAATCGGTGCATCGTTGGACTAAGTCCTGGGCGTCTACCCGGGCCGTCGGCCAGTAAAAGCCTGTACGGAAAGCCTTGCTCACAAGGGACCGAGCTTCAGTGTGATGACCGCCAAGTCCGGCATGAATTTCCGCCAGGAGGTTCTGCCCTTCCTCTTCGGAGATGCACCTTTGAAGGACTCCGGTAGTCACTACTAGGGAAAAGCCTAGCAGCAGCGCGGGGGCCGGCGCTACTAATAAGGCGCTACAGCTAACGTATAGCAGCAGCGCGGGTGCCACCCGCGCTACTACTACGTCCGTTAGTAGTAGCGTGGGTAAAAACCCGCGCTACTACTAACCCGCATAATTTTTTTCCGAATATTTTGCGCGAATTTTCAAATTTCTGAATTATTTTAACCTCTAATCTCTAATCACCCTCATCGTTTCTCAATTTAATCTCTAATCACCCCTCATCATTCCAAATCATATAACTTCCCGGATGGTCACCCATCCTCTCACTACTCCAGCCTGAGCACGCTTAACTTCCGGGTTCTATTCTCCCTCGATTCCAAGTCTGCACTTGTTGTTTTCCTAACAATATTAAGATGTCAATCCTATTAACCCTCGGGAGTTTAGCTTGAGCATGAAGTCACACATTTCGCTGTTTGAGTTTAAAACTATTGTTCTAAAAAACAATAATTATTTAGTAACACTAATATTTCTTGAATAAGGAGTTTGACCACATTTTGACCAAAGTTTGACCAAAGTTTGACCAGATTTGACCAAAATTCCAAAAAACTGAAATAATTATTTAGTAACACTAATATTCTTGAATAATTATTTAGTAAAACTAATACTTGTTGAATAAGTAGTTTGACCACAGTTTGACCAGATTTGACTAAAATTAAAAAAAACTGAAATTTGAGCATAACTTTTTTTCCTTTTAGAATTCGAGGATTCTAAAATTTGGGAAGAGGGATTGGTTCATTTTGTAGCATTCTGCATCTTATCTCCCTTGCCCTCTATTTACTAAAAAAGATCAGATCTATATTTAATCTTACCAACAAGTAGAATACACAGACAATGCCAGTGCAGAAGTGTAGCCCATTGCTCTTCTCAGTACATTTTGTCCTGTAACGCCTGTACTTCCAGGGATTGGTAGTTGATTATGTAGCATCAATCTGCATCTTATCTTCATTACCCTCTATCCCTTCCAGTATTATCATATCTATAATTATTCTCTACAAAATGTAGAGTACAGGCAATGCTTATGAAGAAGATTCTATACTGAAATTCTTGAGTTATCATTCCCTTGCCATGGAGAAGGGCATTATAAAGCCGGTGTTAACTGTTAATGTAAGTCAGTCCTTCTAAAGCCTTTATCCTCAACTGCTGTTTAATTTTCTCATACTCCCTATCGTTTACTGTTGTTTAGTTTGCTGTTTCTACCAAAATGCATGTTCGTAAGAACCGTAAAACCAAATTCCTTATTCATACCATGCACATTACTTAATACTCCCTATATGTATGCTTGTTTTTGTGGATCTATAATCCAGTGTGTGGTGAAGCAGCCCACGTTTTCACCTTGTCATTTCCTATTTTATCTTACTGATGTGGCTGATGATATGAACAACATGCCATGCACATTATCCAAAATAGATACAATGATTTTCTTTGCCCTTCATCTATGCTTGTTATGTTGACATGGTAATCCAGTAGTGTGGTGAAGCTCCCCGCATTATGAACAATGCCAAATTATGCTATTGATATTTTGAACATACTCTTTATTTTCTAATTTGTAATTGTATAGAATTGACAGAACAGTTATCATCTTTGTTTATACACGTGCAAAACCTGTCATCTCTCTGCTTTGTTTCACGGTGATATGCCTGATGGCATGCACAAGTCTGCTGAAGGCTGTGAGACAAACCCAACATATATTGCAGCAAAGAAGGCAAAACATCTTGAATATAGCGAGACAACCCCAAAATCTTGTCTTGATGTAGTGTTCAAGTTACTTGAGACTAATAGTCAGACAAGCTCACAGAATTCGTTGTCTGAATCAGTTCGACTTCTTCAGTCCCAAGTTCTAGCAGAAAGGCATTCTGCAACTCAACTTCGACTTGAAGTCCTATCCCTAAGAAAGATTGTGGAGAACACCAATGAGTACCTCATCGCTAAACAACTACACCTGGAAGCTATGACCGACATGCTAGGCCGGTCTCACAGCCTTGCTCAGCATCTTGCGCTGCAGTTCCCCCGCAAGGCTAACCTTTCTTGAACTGTGTTGGAAGTGGTCTCGGTTTAGTATTATTTTGTTATGCTGCAATGGTGCCCAGTTTTTGTAATCGTCTTCTTCGTTGCGCTTTATGATCACTGGTGGCGAACTTTGATGCCTAGTGGATGTAATATACCTTAAATCCTTTATTGTGTAGTGTAGGTTTATTCTTAGTTACTATGCCGTAATTTCTTTATTGTATAAAGTAGGTTTGTTCTTAATTCCTACTAGTTACGGAGCAGCCCGAAATGAACCCCGACCCATGATTGTGCGAATCAAATCACGGGCTTTTAACAGGCCAAACTTGTCTGGGTCCTTGTTTGGCCCAATCAGATATTAGCTGCGAGCAGGCCGGATGCAAACCAGGCCGTAGTTAGGCCCAACTATATGACATGCTTTTAACAGGCCGAAATTAATATAGGGCCAAAATGTTAAACGGGCCCTTAACAGGCCAAAACTAATATCAGGCCGAATTACTAAGTGGGCCTTTAGAAAGTGGGACCAAAAGCATAGTGTCCAGATGACGGGCCGGACCTGATCTGGGCGGTAATCTAGCCCAGAACGTGGTAGGCTTTTAACGGGCCGGATCTCATATTGGCAACTATTAGGCCCGGAGCGTGACAGGCCATTAATGGACCGGATCAAATATGGGCCGACATTTGGCCCAAAACATGGCAGCCAGTTAATGGGCCGGCCTACTAGTGTCGGGTGGTAGGTGCGACATATGCCAACGGGTGGCTTATCATTGTGGGAGCCAGTAAGACATCGCCGGTGCCTGGAAACGGGATAAGGCAAAGACATGCACGCCGGCGAATCTTACCCAGCTTCGGGGCTCTCTGTGGAGATAACACCCTTACTGCTGCTCTGCGGGGTCTCCGCATGATCACTAGATAAACAAGTAGCTACACAATGCTCCTCGAGCTGTTTTGGTGGGAGGAGGAAGAAGGGCACGGCTAGCCTGCTTCTTCTCCTTGCGGGGTGTCTAGAACTAGCAGGGGGTCGAACCCTTTGCATGGGTGCCCCGGGGGGTTTATATAGGCCTACCCCCCGGGGGTACAATGGTAATCCGACTGGGCGCGGGGCCCAGCCGTCTGTGACTGCACTCGCCGGCTTCTGTGCCGGCTGCTGGGGCCCGCCGACTGGTGGGTCCCGCCGGCTGCTGGCCCCTTGGTCGACAGGCAGGTCCCACTGTCCAGGGCCTGGTCGGTGGCTGGTTACTGTGGCTTCATCTTGGTGACGTAGGCTTCGTCGTGGTAGGCATGGCTACAGTGCCGCCGCTCGTCTGGCGATCGCTGTAGCCTCACCGTGTCTTGTCTCCTTAATAGGGTGTCTCCTTCGAGGGAGGCGGCTAGCTGACTGCGGGGAGCCGGCTCCATCTCGAGCCGACTGGTTGGAGGCATGGCCGCCTTCAGGTGTCTCTCTGCCTGAAGGGGCCCACTGTCCGTGGGCCATGCTGGCGGCCCGTCGTGGGTGACGCCAAGGTCAAGATGGCAACAGTGCCACGCTGGACGGGTCATGCCTACCCCGTACGACGCACTGTGCCAGGCGTGCTCCGGGATTCGGGGGTGGCAGGCTTCACTGTAGCCACGCCCCGTCGCACCGCCGTTAGGTGGGTGCAAACTTTGTGGGTACGGTCTTGACCGCTTTATGGGAGCCGGCTTCTTGGAGTCGGCCTTCTCATGGCCGGCTTCTCGAAGTCCGCACTCCCATGGCTTTCTTCATGAGGGCTAAAGTCGGACCGCCTTCTGGAAGCCGGCCTGGGTGGCAGCCAGCAAGGGGAAGGCGGCTCCAGGTCTTGGATTCTTGAGAGCCGGACAGGCTCGTAATTTTTTCCGAAGGGCCAGGGGAAGCCGGCTAGGCTATCCATGGCTATTTACTCCGACAGTAGTCCCCGAAGCTAATCGAGCTTCGAGGCGGACAAAGGGACGAGAAGCTTGGTCATCTTCCTATCCAGAAGAGTCGGCTTAGCGGGTGTATGCCGACTTCAGAGAGCCTCGCGTCTTGCAGGCGGGAAGAGGGGGGGAGGGACCTGCGTGCTGACCGCGGGCCCTCCTGCGGCCACGTGGCAGCGAGATCCTGCGAGTGCACGCGCGCGATGGACGCCGCAGCAGGCCCAGGCCCGCCACTCGCAAGCCTTGGTCCGGGCGCGGATCTTCCGTGGCCCACAGGGGCCACTCGCCTTCCCGAGGCAGTTTTGTTTTGCCGTTAAGGCTCAGTAATCGCGGGACGTGGGGAGTGGGCACGATCGATCCCCACGCTTCCCCACGCCGCGCCTCCTCGGTTCCGCCACGCGAGCCTATAAGTAGGGGGAGGAGGGAGAGCGATAGAGGTTCGCACGCTCTCTCCCGCTCCGCCCCTCCTAATCCTTGTTTCTTCCTCTCACTGCCGTCGCAGCTTCCCATCACAGCACCCCCACGTTGTCCTGCTCCCATGGCGTTGTCAAGCTCGTGGGACGGCTCCAACATCCTTGAAGACCATGTGGAGTTCCTCCGCCAGACTGGGCACCTGCCTGGCGCCAACCTCGTGCAGGTCCGCCTGGCGCCGGAGACGGAGATCTCGCCGGCGCCGGAGGAGGGCGAGCGGGTCGTCTTCCGCTCCCACTGTCTGCGCGGCTTCAGCCTTCCGGCGAGCGGATTTCTGCGCTCCTTCCTCGAGTTCTACAACCTCCAGCCGCATCACCTCACACCCAATGCGGTGATGCTGCTGTCAGCCTTCGTCTCCCTCTGCGAAGGCTTCTTGGGGCTGCTCCCCACGCTGGAGCTCTGGGGAGAGTTCTTCCAGAGCAAACTCGGCACCGTCGTCGCCGGCGTGCCCGCCCCCTGCGGGGCCTTCATCGCCATGAGGAGGGCGAGCGAGAACACCCCATTGCCGCCCATCCCCCTGATCCAGTCGGTGAAGGTCTGGCATGAAATCATATTTCTACGTGAAGAACGTCGCCGAGCAAGGAGACTACATCAACCTGCCGGCTTACGTAGCCGGCCCGCCGGCTGGGAGGCAGCCCTCGTGGAGTTTCCGGTCCCGGTCACTGTCTCCGGCCAGGAACGCCGCCGTCTCCCGGCTACGGGTGATGATCCAGTCGGAAGGCCTGCGCGGGGCCGACTTGGTGGCCGCCTTCGTGGAGCGCCAGATTCTTCCTCTCCAAAGCCGGCCCCATATGATGTGTTAGATCAGCGGCCGCTTCGACCCAAGCCGGCTGAGCACATGGGAAATGCCCCACGCGGAGGTGGCGCTCATGGTTAATTACATCGCCAACTGCAAGCTCGCCGGGGACTGGCAATACGGCAAGGCGCCGTATTCTCGCGCCAATCCTCCGCCCGTGGTAAGCTTCTCTCTCTATCTTCTTTTTGTCGTCAGCCGGCTTCATGACGGCCGGCCTCTGACCAGTCGGTTCTTTTGAGCAAAACCCTCTTCTTCCGCCGCCGGCCGGGGCGGCAGGGATTGAATGCCAGTATGCCCCCGACCGCACGGTGGACGATGTTGACGACCCGGACTTGGGGGCGGCCGCCATGGAAGACGCCGTCGTGGGGGACAACGCCAAGCCCGGAGGCTCAAGGTTCACCGCGAGCTTCGAGGACTGGCCGGATGATGCTAAAGCCGAAGTCGCCCCGCGTCGCCAGCCGGCGGCCGACTATCGGGCGCGGGCTCGTCCATCACACCTGCTGCTGGCGGCACGCAGAAGCGCCGGGCCGCTTCAGGCCTCTTCGGCAGTCGGCCGAAGAAGTCCAAGCCCTCCACCGCGGCGACAAAACGAGACGAGGCGGCCGCGAAGGCGGCCCGCTTCCGCAAGGCGGTGAAGCAGCCTCAAGAGGTTTCAGCGTAAGTCGCCAGTTGCCTGGTCGCATGCCCTTGATCATTCTCTTTCTCTTCGAGTATTCTTCTTAACTTTTTCTCGCTTGCTGGACAGGGCGCCGCTTTCCCTTGAGTGGGGTTCGGGCGGCTCCGTAGTGGGGCCGGCTGGAGGGTCTTCGAGCTCCCGCCGCATGGACCCCCACGCCGACCTCAGGGAGGCCACAGAGCGGAATGCCCGCGAAGCGCAGGAGGAGCGCGAGGCGGCGGAGAAGGCGGCCGCCCAGGCGGCGAAGGAGCAGGCCGACGCGGCAGCCAAGGCCCAGATGGAGGCGGCGACCGCGGAGACGGAGGCGGAAAGCTCGCGCAACCAGCCTCCGCTGCTCACCATTCCCCTCTGAGCCGTAGCCCCCGACACCCCATTGCCCTTGGCGGAGGAGATCGTCCAAGACCCGCCACTGATGGAGAGGGGGGAGGACCCCGTGGCCTACGCGAGGAGAGCGCCGCCAACAGCGCCAACCAGAGCGGAACAAGGCGGCCAATCGTCAGCGGCGCCAGAGGGGCCGACCGGAGGTGAGCCGGAGAACAGAGCCGACCTCGAGGTGCAACCGGCGATGAGCCGGCACGCAGGGGGAGGCGCCGCTCCGCCGAAGTTGCGCCGAGTTACGGGCGCAGGCCAGTCGGCGGATGATCTGGAGGCGGCCAGTACTGCCACGTCCGAGTGGACTCCCAGCGGGGGGACTGGCGAGCTGAATGTGGCGGCTCAAGGGGTCCGGAGCTGGCTGCAAGCTCAGGCCGCCCTGCTGCAACAGCTCACCCAGGAGTTCTTGTCGACGCGAGCCACCATCCGGGTGAGTCCTTCGTTCTTGGCTGCTTTGCTTTCTTAATTTCTTCCGTGCGGGCGCGTCAGCGCACCCACTGGGTGTAGTCCCCGAGATTCGGGCCGACTACTGCGCAGTCGGGTTGGATCTTTCTCGACGGCTACCTTACTTTGCTTTTTGTATGAACTTTCTGGAATATCACAACCTTCGTGCTGCCGCCTTCAACTCCCAGGCTCGGGATTTGAGCCGGAGGACCGACGACCTGGCCGACAGCCGAAGTAAGTGCTCGATCTTGTCTGTCTCCTGTGGGGGCGCGTCAGCGCACCCACTGGGTGTAGTCCCCGAGATTTGGGCCGACTGCTGAGTAGTCGGGTTGGATCTTTCTTGACGACTCTTTCCTTATTGGTTTTTATTTTTCTTTGTCTTCAGGGGCCAACGCCGACTTGAGGAAGGAGCTCGGCGAAGCGAAAGCCGCCCTTCATACCAAGGACGCTGAGTACGCCGCCTTGGTCCAGGAACGTGATCGCCTGGCCAAGAAGCTGGCCGACCAGGAGAAGAGCCACAGGGCGGTCCTGCAGGCGGCGCAGGATAGCGAAGCCGCCCTGAAGGCGGAGTATGAGACCGAGGCGGCGAGCTGGGCTGAAACCCGGCGAGCCCTGGATGAAGGCTTCGGCCGGATCGAGGACTTGATCGATGGTAAGCCGCCTTCTTCGCCCTTCTCCTGCCCCTTACCGCCTGGGTTTTTGGCTTATCTTGAGCTGCTGCTTGTTGTTTTTTGCAGACTACTTCCCGGGCTACTCCGCCTTCACCGCCCAAAGCATTGAGGCCCACCGCGAGGCGCGTCGTCAGGCGAGGGCCAACATCGCGCCGGATGCGAACCGGACGCTTGAGGAGCAGCTCTTGGCTGTCCAGGCGCGGTTGCAGCCGGCTCATCGGATGCTTCACCGGCTCCAACGTGCCGGGGCGCAAGTGTTGGCCACCCTCTGGCCCGGCGAGACGATCCCCCGCACCCCAAGCTGGACTGCCGACTGGTTGGAAGTCGCCGTCGGTCGCTTTGAGGCTTGGAAGGCGTCGGCGGCCCGCCTCAGAGCTGGGCGGGCGTTGGAGTTCGCTCGGGCTTGGTACCCCGGGCTGAGCCTGGACTAGCTGCGCACTTGGCGGATGGAGGCCGACGCAGAGCTGGAGGAGGTGAGGCCGGCTATCGCCCAGTGGGCTTCGACGATCACCGAGTGCACCGACATCAGCGTTTTCGCACCCGAAATTGATGATAACGGTGTTGCTCAGCCAGAGGAATGGTTCGGGCTAAACCCGGCGGTGGGCGAGGACTCGGCGGAGGAGATTGCCTCCAGCGACGAGGGCGAGGATGACAAAGAGGGGGACGGCGAAGACGTCGAGCCGGCTGGTGGAACAACCGGCCGACCTCAGGCCGACTGTGCTTCCAGCAACGAGGCGCGTGGCAGCGCGCCCTCTGCGGGAGGCGGTGACCAAGCCGAAGTTCGCCAGCCGGCCGCTCCTTCAGTCGGCGCGACCATCTCCGCCAACCAGCCCGGCTCGTCGGTCGCTCCGCCGGCTTGACCTGCCGTCTTTATCTTTCCTTCTTGTTGTCTTTTGAACAATCTTCGTTAAGTTTCGCAGTTCCACCCACTAGGGGTGTATCCAAACTATGTTGAATGCTGGCCTCTCGGAGGTCTTTTTATGTAAATATTGTTATGTGCATGTTTGGTTTCCATTCGCGTATGCTTTTTTATCCTTATGCCTTTTCCTTTGCCGCCTTCGCTTTTTGGGGAGGCAAGTACTTGAGCTTTCTTGGATTGAAGTGAAGTGAATGGAAACCGGCCGGCCGGCTACTCTGGTAGCCAGTCGGCGGTGTGAGAAAAACCGGCTTTTGTTATATTAGTCCGTTAGTCCCTAGCCGTTTTTCGTGTGGGCGCCCGTTCCTGCCTTTAACTCTTGCCAGCCGGACAGCCGGTTCTTTGAACTGCGACTTTTGGCAAGAGAAGGCTTGGGAGCCGGCACACTACTTGTCTGACTGCGGGTAGGACTTCTAATATAACTCCAGTCGGCCAGTCCCCGAGCCGACTAGTCGAACCCGGTGCCGGACGGAACAAGTAAATGAAATGACAAGGTCATAAGCATGATACTTTTCATTCATAAATAAGGGATGGCAGTCCCCGAGCCCTCCTCGGGGGCCTATTGTCTTGTACTTAATACAAAAGTTAGCGTGATACATACTGCCTTTCAACTGTAAAATCTTCGAAGGAGGTTGGCGTTCCATGGTCGTTCCGACTCCTTGCCGGAGTCGTCTCTCTTGCGTGCCTTCGGCTTCTGTGCATCGATCAGGTAGTAGGAGTCGTTGCCTAGAGCTCTGCTGATGACGAAGGGGCCTTCCCAAGGGGCTGAGAGCTTGTGCTGGCCGGCTGTTCGCTGGATCAGCCGGAGCACAAGATCACCCTCTTGGAAAGATCTTGGCCTGACCTTCCGGCTGTGGTAGCGGCGCAAACCCTGCTTGTAGATGGCAGACCGGCTGAGGGCTAACAGCCGGCTTTCTTCCAGCAGGTCGACGCCGTCTTCTCGTGCTTCCTTGGCCTCCGCTTCCGTGTACATGGTTACTCGAGGCGAGTCGAACTCGATGTCAGTTGGGATGACCGCCTCGGCACCATACACAAGGAAGAAAGGGGTGAAGCCGGTTGACTTGTTTGGTGTAGTGCGCAGACTCCAGAGGACAGCCGGCAGCTCATCGAGCCAACAGCCGGCTGAGCGCTCCAGAGGTACGACCAGTCGGGGCTTGATGCCGGAGAGGATGAGGCCGTTGGCTCGCTCGACCTGGCCGTTTGACTGCGGGTGGGCGACGGATGCTAAGTCCAGCCGGATACCTTGGGCTGCGCAGAAACGTGCCAAGGCTCCTTTGGCAAAATTCGTGCCATTGTCGGTGATGATGCTGTGTGGCACGCCGTACCGAGTTGTTATGTCTGCGATGAACGTCACAGCAGTCGGCCCATTCAGCTTCTTGATCGGCTTTGCCTCAATCCAGTTGGTGAATTTGTCCACGGCGACGAGCAAATGCGTCATGCCGCCGCGCGCCGTCTTGAATGGGCCCACCATGTCCAGTCCCCAAACGGCAAAGGGCCAAGTGAGGGGAATGGTCTTGAGTGCCGAGGCCGGCATGTGTTGCTTGGAGCTGAAGAGTTGGCACCCTTGCAATGTTTAACTAATTCTTTGGCATCATCCAAAGCAGTCGGCTAGAAGAAACCATGGCGGAAGGCTTTGGCGACAAGTGATCTTGAGGCCGCATGGTGGCTGCATTCTCCTTGGTGAATGTCTCTGAGGATTGCAATGCCTTTCTCTTGCTCGACGCACCGTTGGAGGAATCTAGTGACACTGCGCTTGACGAGCTCTCTGTTGACGATTGTGTATGCTCCAGCTCGACGTTGGACTTGTCTTGCTTCTGTTTCGTTAGCCGGCAGGTCTTGGTTTACTAGGAAGTTGAGGATGGACTGAGCCCATGTTGGAGCCGCGACTTCTTCTACTGCCAATGTGGCTACTGCCACCTGGGTGGGCGGGCTGGGTGGTGAGGTGCTGGAGTCGGCCGCCGGCTGTTGTGCTGGTGCAGTCCCCGGGCCGGCTACCGCAGTCCCCGAGCCAGGTGCGGCAGTCCCCGAGCCGGCTGCCGAAGTCATCGGGCCGGCTACGGGAGTCTTGGGGTCGCCTACTTGGTTCTTCGAGCCGGACCCGGCCGCATCGGGGTCAGGCGGCACGAAGATGGAATCGGACTCTGGAGACAGCTTGATAGATGGCTTGAGGAGGCGTTGTAGAGCGACGCCGGTTGGAATTGCTTGCCGAGTAGAGCCTATTCGAGCCAGGGCATCGGCTGGCTCGTTGTCGGCTCATGGTACGTGGAGGAACTCGCATCCTTCAAAGTATCCGCTGAGTTGTTGGACCAGGAAGCGGTAGCTCGCCATATTCGCGTCCTTGGCGTCCCAGTCGCCGGATGATTGCTGGACCACCAGGTCCGAGTCGCCATAACATAGGATCCGGCGAATGCCAAGTTCTTTGGAAAGCCGGAGCCCGTGTATGAGCGCCTCGTACTCGGCCACATTGTTGGAGGCGGCAAAGTGGATCTGTAGCGTGTATCTGAGCTTGTCGCCTTTCGGAGAGATAAGGACGATGCAGGCTCCCAAGCCGGTGCACATCTTGGACCCATCGAAGAGCATGCGCCAATGGGTGGAGTCGGGAGCCGGCGGCAAGTACTGGGTCTCGGCCCAGTCGACGAGGAAGTCGGCCAGTGCTTGGGACTTGATGGCGGTGCGGGGCTGGTAGAAGATCGTGTAAGGGGCCAGCTCGATGGCCCATTTCGCCACCCGGCCGGATGCGTCCCGGCTGCCTATGATCTCGGCCAGCGGGGCGGTGCATACGACCGTGACGGGATGCTCTTGAAAGTAGGGCTTCAGCTTCTTGGCGGTGAAGTACACGCCGTAACACATCTTCTGGTAGTGCGGGTAGTTCTGCTTTGAGGCGGACAGCACCTCGCTCAAATAATACACCGGCCTCTGGACCGGCTGGGCTCGGCCTTCTTCTGGGCGTTGGACTACGATGACGGTGCTGACCACCCGGCTGGTTGCGGCGATGTAGAGGAGCATGGGCTCTTTCTCAGTCGGCGCCGCCAGAACGGGCGGCGTGGCCAGCATCTTCTTCAGCTCGTGAAAAGCTTGGTCGGCCTGGTCGTTCCACTCGAAGTGAGTGCTCTTCTTCATGAGGCGGTAGAGGGGGAGAGCTTTCTCTCCGAGCCGGCTGATGAAGCGGTTCAAGGAGGCCAAGCACCCGGTGAACTTCTGAATGTCTCGAAGCTTGGTGGGGATCGCCATTCTCTCGATGGCCTTAATCTTCACCGGGTTGCATTCGATGCCGCGTTCGGAGACCAGGAAGCCTAGGAGCTGGCCGGCTGGCACTCCGAACACGCATTTCTCGGGGTTAAGCTTGATTTGGAACCGGCGTAGGTTCTCAAACGTTTCCTTGAGGTCTCCCAGCAAGGTGCCGCGCTTCTCCGTCTTCACCACGATGTTGTCCATGTAAACGTGAGCGTTCCTACCGAGCTGCTTGAGGAGGCACTTCTGCATGCAACGCTGAAAAGTGGCACCAGCATTTCTCAAGCCGAATGTCATAGTCAGGTAGCAGAAGGCTCCAAATGGCGTGATGAAGGCGGTCTTCAGGCGGTCGTCCGGATCCAGCTTTATCTGGTGATATCCGGAGTAAGCATCCAAGAAACTCAACAGCTCGCATCCGGCTGTGGAGTCTATCACTTGGTCAATCCTTGGCAGAGCAAAAGGATCTTTGGGGCAGGCCTTGTTGAGGCTCGTGTAGTCTATACACATGCGCCACTTGTTATTCTTCTTCAGTACGAGGACCGGGTTGGCGAGCCACTCTGGAAAGAAAAATTCCATGATGAAGCCGGCCGCCATGAGCCGGGCTATCTCCTCCCCTACAATTCTGCGTTTCTCCTCCGACAGTCGGCGAAGGGGTTGTTTGACTGGCTTTGCGTCTTCTCGAACATGTAGTTTGTGCTCGGCGAATTTCCTCGGAACACCCGGCATGTCCTTGGGGAACCATGCGAAGATGTCCTGATTCTCACGGAGGAAATCGGCGAGATCGCCTTCCTATTTGCTGTTCAGGTTTGCCCCGATGACGGCAAACCTCTCTGGATGCTCGGGGTCAAGAGGTATTTTCTTCGTCTCCTTGGCCGGTTGGAAAGATCCTTGAGCATCATGCTCCTTGGGGTCGGGGGACACGGCCGACTGCTTGCCGGCTATGGCCACGACTCGGTCCAACATCTTCTTTTCTTCGGCAATCACAAGGGACTCGGCCAGCCGGCTGCTGGCTGCTGCGCACTCGGAGGACTTCTTGTAATCACCAGCTACGGTTATGACGCCTTTGGTGCTTGGTATTTTCATCTTGAGGTATGCATAGTGGGGAACTGCCATGAATTTGGCCAAGGCAGGTCGGCCAAGCAACGCATGGTAAGGGCTTTCCAGGTCCACCACTTCAAACCAGATCGCTTCCCGGCGGAAATGCTCCTTGTCCCCCAAAAGTAAATCAATCTTGATCTTGCCAATGGGGGCGCAGGACAGGCCGGGTACGATGCCAGGAAACACTGTCCGAGTTGGCATGAGCTGCTTCGTCTTAACGTTTAGCTTCTCCAGGGTGTCACGGTACATGATGTTGATGCTGCTCCCGCCGTCTATCAACACACGGGAGAAGCGGGCGGCGCGTCCGTCCATTGCAAGGGTGGCTTCCAGGACCAAAGCATAAGAGCCGGGAGACGGCATCACCTCCGGATGGTCGGCCCGGCTCCAGCTGATGGGCTTTTCTGACCAATGCATGTGTCCGGCAGGGTTGGCGGCGACCACGCTGACTTCCTGGTGCTCTCGGCGTTTGCTGCGCCGGTCTTCGGGTTGGCTTGTAAAGACGATGTAGGTTGCTTGCTCGTCAGGGAACTCGTCACGCACGGCTCCGACTGCGGACCGGGCTGCCGAAGGCGGCGGAGGCGGAGGCGGCAGGCCGGCAGGCGGAGGCGGCGCGAGCCCTTCGCCTTTAGAGATTCGGGCGAGCCAATGGCACTTCCGGGTTGTGTGGTTGGACGGCTTCGCGCCGCTGTGGAACTTGCATGGGGCGTCGAGAGTCTGCTCGTAGGAGAAGGCAGGCTGCCAAGCCGGCCTGCCGCCCTTGGGCTTCTTGGGTGCGGGCCGCCCTTCAGGCGGCACGTCTTCAACTGTGGCCACCTGCCGACTGGCGGGAGGCGGCGCGGGGCCCTTGCACTTGTGGTCGTTCGAGTGGGGGCGTCGGCCGGAATCCCCAGCCGGCTTCTTGGGCGCCGGGTTAAGTACTTTCCCGGACGCGTCTACCCGAAGCTCGGTCTTCATCGAGGATTCGTTGGTAGCGTACTTGTCCGCTATGTCCAGAAGCTCGTCGAGGGTAGTCGGCTCGTCGCAGAGGAGCTTGTGCTTGAGGAGGGTGCCTTCTCGGCATCCGCCCGTGAAGTATTCTATGGCTTGCACCTCGTGCACCCCCTTGGAAGAATTGCGGAGCTCGGCCCAACGCGTGAGGTAATCGCGAGTGGACTCGGTGGGGCCTTGTACGCACAAGGAGAGCTGTCTGGGCTTGGGAGCCCGCTTGTAGGTGCTGGTGAAGTTGCGGATGAAGGCTTCTTGAAATCTAGCCAGCTGTTGATGCTATGCGGCTTGAGGCTGTTGAGCCAGGTCCGCGCCATGCCTTGCAGCATGAGGGGCACGTACTTCACGGCAACGCGCCGGTTGCCGTTGGCTATGCTAACCGCCGTGGAGTAGTCGATCAACCAATCTTCCGGCTTCACGGAGCCGTTGTACTTGGGCGTGTCTCTTGGGAGCAAGAACCCTTTGGGAAAGGGCTCATCGCGGATGCGGGGGCCGAAACAAGGCGGGCCAACATCATCTTCTTCTTCCAACGCCAGGGATCGCGCCAGGCGGTCGATCCGATGGCGGGCGTCGTTCTCGCCGACTCCTTCGCGGCGGCCTAGCCGGCCGCTGAGAGTCGGGTGCGCCACTGGCGGCGGGGCAGGATATCTCTCTCCACGAGGCGGAGCGGAGGCAGGTCACCCCGCCATTCCATGGCTCGGGGATGACCGTCCGCGTCTCGCTCGATGGAGATCCGGGTCCGGCTGCGACTGGCAGCTGGCTCCTTCTCGCGTCGCACGCGGGTGTTGCTCGTAGTCGGCGTCCGGGACGTCGCGCCGTGTTCTCGGCGCGGGGGAGGGCTTTCCGCGCGGGTGTCGGCTTCGTGTCGCTGCGCGGCTGCGTCAATCAATTGCTGGATGCGCCGGGTCATGTGGGGGAGGTCTTCGGCCTCCAGGCCGTCCAGCTTGTCTATGGCCGCCTAGGCGGCACGCAAGTTCTCGAGCGGAGTGGCATAGACCGGGCGGTCGACTCCCAGCGTGTCGGCGATGACGGCGCCGCGTTGCTTGACAAGGCCGGCCCGGCTTGGCCTGCCCGGGGCCGGCGTGCCGAAGGCGGCGCAGTCAGCTTCACGCTGATAGGCCTCAGTGAGGCGTCTTATGGAAGCCAGCCTCCGGCCCTCTGCGAGGAGGGCGAGGCGGCGTGCCTCCAGTGCTTCGTCGTCGGCATTAGCCGGGAGGGGAGCGGACAAGTCGTGGGCCGCGGCGTGCGAGGCGTCGTGGGCGCTCTCGTCGGCCGGGCCGCCGTGGCCGACAACCATCACTTCGGTGGTGACAGCATCGCAGCCGTCGGCTCGAGGAAGCGGGTCGTTGTAGATCATGACGTTGGTGGGGAAGGTGTCATAGGAGGCCGTGTCGGAGTCGACAGGCATCGGGTCGGTGGAGCCAACTGACTCCAGGCCCGCAGCGGGCTCGCTGGAGACATGGAGCTGGCCGAGAAGGTTGGCGAGGTGAGCTCGTCGGAGATGAGAGTTTCGTCGAGGAGATCGGCGAGGCTGCTCGCCGCGCAGATGCTGGTGACGCCTTGTAGCGTGTCGTGGCAAGCGCCATCGGGCGTGCCGGGCTGGCTACGCTCGCTGGGGAGGGAGAGGCTTCCCTTCCATAACAGGTCTCCGGATGACGGTGCACCTGGCCCCAAGGTGGGTGCCAAATGTCAGGTGGTAGGTGCGACATATGCCAACGGGTGGCTTATCATTGTGGGAGCCAGTAAGACATCGCCGGTGCCTGGAAAACGGTATAAGGCGAAGACATGCACGCCGATGAATCTTACCCAGCTTCGGGGCTCTCCATGGAGATAACACCCCTACTGCTGCTCTGCGGGGTCTCCGCATGATCACTAGATGAACAAGTAGCTACACAATGCTCCTCGAGCTGTTTTGGTGGGAGGAGGAAGAAGGGCACGGCTAGCCTGCTTCTTCTCCTTGCGGGGTGTCTAGAACTAGCAGGGGGTCGAACCCTTTGCATGGGTGCCCCGGGGGGTTTATATAGGCCTACCCCCGGGGGTACAATGGTAATCCGACTGGGCGCGGGGCCCAGCCGTCTGTGACTGCACTCGCCGGCTTCTGCGCCGGCTGCTGGGGCCCGCCGACTGGTGGGTCCCGCCGGCTGCCGGCCCCTTGGTCGACAGGCAGGTCCCACTGTCCAGGGCCTGGTCGGCTGCTAGTTACTGTGGCTTCATCTTGGTGACGTAGGCTTCGTCGTGGTAGGAGTGGCTACAGTGCCGCCGCTTGTCTGGCGATCGCTATAGCCTCACCGTGTCTTGTCTCCTTAATAGGGAATCTCCTTCGAGGGAGGCGGCTAGCCGACTGCGGGGAGCCGGCTCCGTCTCGAGCCGACTGGTTGGAGGCATGGCTGCCTTTGGGCGTCTCTCTGCCCGAAGGGGCCCACCGTCCGTGAGCCACGCTGGCGGCCCGTCGTGGGTGACGCCAAGGTCAACATGGCAACAGTGCCGCGCCGGACGGGTCATGCCTACCCCGTACGGCGCACTGTGCTAGGCGTGCTCCGGGATTCGGGGGTGCCAGGCTTCACTGTAGCCACGCCCCGTCGCACCGCCGTTAGGTGGGTGCAAACTTTGTGGGTACGGTCTTGACCGCTTTATGGGAGCCGGCTTCTTGGAGTCGGCCTTCTCATGGCCGGCTTCTCGAAGTCGGCCCTCCCATGGCTTTCTTCATGAGGGCTAAAGTCGGACCGCCTTCCGGAAGCCGGCCTGGGTGGCAGCCAGCAAGGGGAAGGCGGCTCCATGTCTTGGATTCTTCAGAGCCGGACGGGCTCGTAATTTTTTCCGAAGGGCCAGGGGAAGCCGGCTAGGCTATCCATGGCTATTTACTCCGACAACTAGGGTCCTCAAAATTTTGTGGGCCTACAGTTGGGCCGGCCCATTAATGTCGGCGAAATCTCATGGGCCTTTAGCTGGGCCGGCCCATTAAGACCCGCAAGAATCTTGTGGGCCTTTACCTGGGCCGGCCCATTATGGCACACAAAAATCTTGTGGGCCTTTACCTAGGCCAGCATATTATGGCCCGCAAAATCTTGTGGGCCTTTAGCTGGGCCAGCCCATTATGGTCTGCAAAATCTCGTGGGCCTTTAGCTGGTCCGGCCCATTATGGTGGATGCCACGTGTCGGTCACCCTTGACAAAAGCACTTCTGTGACGCGCGATTTATCGTCATGGAAGTGGACACTTCCGTGATGAGAATTTTGGTAATGTCATGGAACACTTCTATGACAGCACAGGTATGACTATCTTGATTGTGTCATAAATTTGTCATGGATTTACATGCATGACAAAAAAAGTGACCTACTGTGACAAACACGAACTACTAGAAAAAGGGTCTGTTGTCCCGGTTCGTAAGGGCCTTTTGTCCCGGTTCCTGAACCGGGACTAAAGGGTTGGTACTAATTCCCTGTCCCTTTAGTCCCGGTTCAATCCAAAACCAGGACAGATGGGCCTCCGCGTGGCCTGTGCGCGGAGCCCAGACAGGAGGGCCTTTGGTCCCGGTTGGTGGCACCAACCGGGACCAATAGGCATCCATGCGTCAGCATTTCTGTGGCTGGAGTTTTTGTTTTTTTTGAAAGGGGGGGTTGGGGGTTTTGGGGGGTTAATTTAGGTGTTTCATATATTGTGTTAGCTAGCTATAATTAATAGAGATAAGTGTCCTCTCTTATGTCCGTGCTTGGTCGACGCTACGTACTATACATACGTATAGAGAGGACTAGACATGCTAGCTAGCTAGTAAGCAAACGAAGGAAATAGAAGATCGTCATGAACATATATGCATACAGAGAGAAGTGATATCGACCACCTCTCTTCTCCAAGAGATTGGTCGAACAACAAGTTCTCCTATATCTATCCGACACTACCAGCTACATATAAACAATAATTATCTCTTACAAATATAATCTCCTAACATACGGACTCATGGTCCACATAGTATTCTCCGTCTTCAGCGATCAGGTGGTCAAGAAAGAATGCCACCAATTCCTCTTGAATTGCTCGCATGCGAGCTGGTGCTATGAGTTCATCCTATTTCCGAAACATCTAATTTGAAGAAGGGGGTCAATACATATATATATATATATATATATATATATATATATATATGAATGAATGAAACTCAACACAAATGATGGTAATAAAATAAAATTGTGAATGTTGTTATTTACGTACTTCATATTGTTCGTCAGAGTAGCCGTGCTCACAGGTCGTGTGGCGGATGGACTCGCAAACATAGTATCCACAGAAATCATTCCCTTGTTCCTGCCACAACCACTTTACAAGAAATAGAGGTCAATCAAACTGATAAGCAAGAATGCCAAATGGTATTGATGAAACTAGCGCTTGAATCAATAGGAGATGCGCGGAACATGCTACTATAGTACTTACTTTCGGGTGTCTAAATTGCAGCTTCTTCGGGAGTCCTGGAGCTTTTTTGGTGAATTTTTTCCAAACCCTGTTAGACAAAGAAAACAATTACTTGATATATCAGGAAATGAACAAAGTTGCTGATATGGTGGATAATGATCGATTTAACTTACTTCTCGAGCATTTGAGTCATGTCCGCATAGTCCTGGGGATCTTTTCATCTTGAGTCTAAGACAGTTACTAGTCCCTGCTCAAGCTTAATCTCTAGGAGAATATAGTGGAAACTGCACATGCATGCATAACTCATCAATTACATTACTATAACCTTGACTAATATATAAGGGAAACCGAATACGCACAAGACAGTAACACTCACTTGAAGTTGTAAGAAAAGAGTATTATATCTTTGTTTTCATTTTATTACCAATGATCATAGCAAGTTGGCCTCGGTATCTGCGACATGAAATTTAACCTCAGTTGCATCTATGAGATATGTGTTAATGAACCCAATATCACCGACTTGTCTTTTCTTCAATTCGGCGATCTTCAATCTGCATAATATAGTGAGGATAATTATAAATACATGCAATGAAAGAGCTAAGCTATATAGAGAGACTTAATGACAGAAGTAGTACTACTTACAGACACTAGAAGATGACCGTTGCTTTATCGAGGGCCAATTGATTGAAAAACTGAAAGAACTCCTCAAATGGAACAGGCAACAATTCAATTCCAACGAGGTCATGCTCCTTTTTAACTCTCACATACAAAGTACTCCTCCCCCCAGACTCTCTGCAAATTTTCAAGTACCAATCATGCAATCTTCGCATCATCGTTGATAGAGATCTTTCATCTTTGACGAGAGGCTTCCCGTACTCGTATCTTTGTATCTGCACCTCCATGAAATCATAATCTACATCGTCGGGCAGGTAATCGCCAAGATTGCTATAACCGGGCACCATCCTCGGATCATTAGCGATGATGTCGCTAGGCACCTTGAGCGGGGGGCACGATTGCTTCGCTTGTTCTCCGAGCTGGGCAATTTGTTTCCCAGCTTGTTGTTCTTTCAGCCTTTGATCACTGACAGTACTTCCCGACCGCTCCGCTTCGGCAAATTCCTTTCCAATAATGCACTCATAGTTTCCTTTCGGCGGAGACTTGGGTGGTTTTGCCAGGGCAGCCAGAGTGCGCTTCGCTTTCACCGGATCTACCTTCTCCTTCGGAGGAGGATGTTTCTTTGCTTTCACCCCTTCAAAGAAGTTCCTCACTTCTTCTCTTGCGATCTCGGCGTTCTCCTCCAGGGTCCTCTCGTATGGTAACTTCTCTGGAGTCTTCAGAGAAGGACCGAAACTGTATGTCCTCCCGCCTCTGGCTGTACTGCTAGACGCCGGCAGAGCAGACGGAGCGGTTGTCTTCTTTACTTGCTTACGAGGCGGAGGAGAAGGACTACGACGCGCCGGAGCAGCCGGAGCGGCGGCAGGTCTCTTCCGCCATTGCTGACAAGGCCGAGAAGGAGGAGGCTGGCTGCTCGGCGCGCCGAGACAGGCGGAGAAGGAGGCGGAGTGCCGCCACGCGCCGGAGAAGAAGCCGGCCGAGTGCCCTGATCGTCACTTGCCGGAGGAGGAGGCGGTGGAGAGGCGGAGTGCGCTGACTCGTCGTCGTCGGAGGAGGAGGAGGCGTAGGCGTCCAGTTCGGAAGGTTGATGAGATCCTTCCGTCGTAGGCATGGAGTCTTCAGAGCAGAACCCAGCCGAGTCTCCCCTTCACTAGTAGGGTGGTCAAGCTGGAGGTCCTCAAATCCCTCCGTTATTTCATCCACCATCACCCTAGCATATCCTTCTGGAATCGGCCGGCAGTGAAATGTTGCACCGGGTTCAGTAGGAAAAATAGAGCCAACAGCCGCCTTGACCTTCGTATTAATCCATTGCGTCATAAGGTGGAAATTTTGAGACTCCGGGATAGCATCCAGGGGATAGCTGGCAGGAGCCGTCAAGACATGCTCCGGCTGAAGCAGCTCGGTGGAAGCCACGCAGCTTCTCCTCTGAGATGGTGGGGTAGCTTCGGGGGAAGCTTCGGCAGTTCGTTTGCTGCGATTTGCTTATCGTTCCTCTATAGTTTGTACCCTTCCTTGCAGCGCATGCATTTGGGTCTGCTGCACTTTTTTCCTTCTCTCTCGGCATTTGTAACCGCGTGCGTCCGGAAACCCAACCTTCCACGGAATGGAGCCTGGCGTGCCTCGTGTCCGTCCAGGGTGCTCAGGATTCCCGAGGGCCATTGTGAGCTCGTCGTTCTCTCTGTCTGGAATGAACATCCCTTGCTGCGCTGCTTCGATATACTGCTGAAGCTTCTTGACTAGTATGTCCATTTGATCGTTCGTCGAAATGCACTTCCCTGATACAGGGTCCAAGGTTCTGCCAGCCCCGAAGAACCAAGTCTGACAACGGTCTGGCCAGTTAATTGTCTCTGGTTCGATCCCTTTATCAGCCAGATCATTCTCAGTCTTGGCCCACTTAGGCCGGGCTACGAGGTAGCCAGCTGACCCCGTGCGATGGTGATGCTTCTTCTTCGCAGCATTTTGCTTGTTTGTCGCCAACATCTTCTTACTCTTTTCCGATGTCTTGTGGGCCACAAATGCAGGCCAGTGATCTCTGATCTTCTCATATCTGCCGTTGAATTCTGGTGTCTCTTTATTTTCGACAAACTTATTCAGCTCTTTCTTCCACCTCCTGAATAGTTCTGCCATCCTCTTAAGAGCAAATTACTTGATTAATTGCTCTCTAACTGGCTTTTCCGGATCATCCTCTTGCGGTAGGGTGAAATTTGACTTCAGCTCAGTCCAAAGATCATTTTTCTGCATATCATTGACATAAGACACCTCAGGGTCTTCTCAAGCCGGCTTTAACCATTGCTGGATGCTGATCGGGATCTTGTCCCTAACCAAAACCCCGCACTGAGCAACAAATGCGCTCTTTGTCCGGAGGGGTTCAATCGGTTGGCCGTCGGGCGCGATTGCTATGATCTCAAACTTTTCATCTGAGCTCAACTTTTTCTTCGGGCCTCATCTGTTTACCGAAGTTGTGCTCGATCCGGAGGGCTAGAAAAAAGAACAAAGACTTAATTAATATGTGTACATACCAAAACAATGAATGCATCAATTAGCTAGTCAGCAGAAGCTTAACCAATATATATACCTGGCCGGACTCGGTTCGGTCACCGGAGATGTCATCATGGTCTCCTTATTGCACCAGCATTAGGTCACCGGAGCCGTCCTCACGGTCTCCTTCTTGCACCGGCATTAGGTCACCGGAGCCATCATAATCATAGCCAGCTGCCTCCACACCATCGGTGTCGTTGATAAACAACGAGCAGACGGCATCACTTCCTCGTGCGATTATGTCCCCCAACAACTCTTCTTGTACTTCGTCTCGGGCGGTGTCCATAGTTTCTACAAATATTTACAACATGGCAATTATTATTCAAACATGACAGATGGATATATTAGTGGCAAACTTAGAACTAATATTAATTAGTGTCCTCGACGCTGATTCTCTAGGGTTTGGGGTGGCCTCGACACTGCTTCTCTAGGGTTTCGGGTGGCCTCGACAACTCTTCAAGGATAAAAAAAGAAGAGGAAGAAAAAAAAGAGGAGAAGAAAGAATAGAGGAGTAAGAACTCCTCTATTCTTTCGTATCCTCTTTTTTTTCTTCTTCTTCCTCTTTTTTTATCGGGAACGAGGGTCGTCGAGGGTCATCGAGCAGTAGAGGAAACCCTAAATAGCTAGTATCGTGGGTGTGACATACATGTGGCCGTCGGTGTCGGACACTACATCCACGTCCCACAAGTGACGTGTGCGTTGAAGCCCGCGTCACTTGTGGGACGTGGATGTAGTGTCCGACACCGACGGCCACATGTATCTCACATTGACGATACTTGCTATTTAGGGTTTCCTCTACCGCTCGGCAACCTTGACCCTCGACGACCCTCGTTCCTAATAAAATAAAGAGGAAGAAGAAGAAAAAAAAGAGAAGAAGAAATCTTTCTTCTCCTCTTTTTTTTCTTCTTCTTCCTCTTTTTTTATCAGAAACGAGGGTCGTCGAGGGTTGCCGAACGGTAGAGGAAACCCTAAATAGCAAGTATCGTGGGTGTGAGATACATGTGGTCGTCAGTGTCGGACACTACATCCACGTCCCACAAGTGACGTGGATGTAGTGTCTGACACCGATGGCCACATGTATCTCACATTGACGATACTTGCTATTTAGGGTTTCCTCTACCGCCCGGCGACCCTGACCCTCGATGACCCTCGTTCCCAATAAAATATAGAGGAAGAAGAAGAAGAAAAAAAAAGAGAAGAAGAAACGCCCGCGTCACTTGTGGGACGTGGATGTACTGTCCGACACCGACGGCCACATGTATCTCACACCGACGATACTTGCTATTTAGGGTTTCCTCTACCGCTCGGCGACCCTCGACGACCCTCGTTTCCGATAAAAAAAAGAGGAAGAAGAAGAAGAAGAAAAAGAGGAGAAGAAAGATTTCTTCTTCTCTTTTTTTCTTCTTCTTCCTCTTTATTTTATCGGGAACGAGGGTCATCGAGAGTCAGGGTCGCCGAGCAGTAGAGGAAACCCTAAATAGCAAGTATCGTTGGTGTGAGATACAGACACTACATCCACGTCCCACAAGTGACGCGGGCTTCGACGCCCACGTCACTTGTGGGACGTGGATGTAGTGTCCGACACCGACGGCCACATGTATCTCACACCGATGATACTTGCTATTTAGGGTTTCCTCTACCATTCGGCAACCCTCGACGACCCTCGTTTCCGATAAAAAAAAGAGGAAGAAGAAGAAAAAAAATAGGAGAAGAACTCCTCTATTCTTTCTTCTCCTCTTTTTTTATTCTTCCTCTTCTTTTTTTATCCTCTTCTTCCTCTCATGTTCGACGACCCTCGACCCCTCGGCGACCCTAGAGCCCCCTCTCGACCCTCGACCCCTCGGCGACCGTCGACCCCCTCTCGACCCTCGACCCCTTGGCGACCCTCGACGACCCTCGTTCCCGATAAAAAAAGAGGAAGAAGAAGAAAAAAAGAGGAGAAGAAAGAATAGAGGAGAAGAACTCCTCTATTCTTTCTTCTCCTATTTTTTTTCTTCTTCCTCTTCTTTTTTTATCCTCTTCATCCTCTCATGTTCAACGTCCCTCGACCCCTCGGCGACCCTAGACCCCCTCTTGACCCTCGACCCCTCGGCGACCGTCGACCCTCTGTCGACCCTCGACCCCTCGGCGACCCTCAACGACCCTCATTCCCGATAAAAAAAAGAGGAAGAAGATGAAAAAAAAGAGGAGAAGAAAGAATAGAGGAGAAGAACACTCCTCTTTTTTCCTCTTCTTTTTTATCCTCTTCTTCCTCTACCACTCGGCGACCCTCGACGACCCTCGTTCCCGATAAAAAAAAGAGGAAGAAGAAGAAAAAAAAGAGGAGAAGAAAGAATAGAGGAGTTCTTCTCCTCTATTCTTTCTTCTTCCTCTTCTTTTTTTATCCCCTTCTTCCTCTCATGTTCGACGACCCTCGACCCCGATAACATTTTTTTCCCGATAACATTTTTTTCTCCGAGAGAGTTAGTGTTCCCGAGTGAACTGGAGGGGGACATTGGTCATATCGGATTCGTCATATTTTCTACGAATGTTCTACATACATACATCCATCGATATCATTCCATACATACATAGACATCTACATTATATATGAACTAAAAAATATCAAAATTCATCATACATACATCTATAGTATATATGAACAAAAATTATAAACTTTCTCCCCAACTCATACATACATACATATATTTTGCAACGGAGCTATATTTTGCAAAGGAGCAGGGGGGAAGGAAGGATGGGGGAGGATGGGGCGGTAGCTACCTCTCCTGGCAGGATCTGGGAGGAGACCCGGGCGGCCAGCAACGAGGACGGGCTCGGGGTCGGCGAGGGCGAGGGCGACGGTGGGGCGTGCACGGGGGCGGAGGACGGGCTCAGGGGTGCAGGGGGTGCTCGGGGCGGCGGACGGGTGGCCGGCGATGACGGCCTGGCAGGGCGCGCTCGGGGGCGGCAGATGAGCTCGGGGGCGTAGGGGGGTGCGCCAGGGCACGCTCGGGGGTGGCGGACGGCAGCGGCGTGGGCGGCGGACGGCGTCGGCGTGGGCTCAGGGGCGGGGCAGGGGTAACGGCGGCGACGTCGAGGCGCAGAGGGGCAGCCTGGTGGTGTCGTCGGGGCAGGATCGAAGAACTGAACCAAAGTTTTCACAAGTGTTGTATATATAGACCGAGCATTGGTCCCGGTTCATGGCTCAAACCGGGACCAATGCCCCCTTTAGTCCCGGTTGGTGCCACCAACCGGGACCAAAGGCTTCTTTTCAGCAGTCCAAAGGGCGGGAAGCGGCGGCCTTTGGTCCCGGTTGGTGGCACCAACCGGGACTAAAGGGGGCATTGGTCCCGGTTGGTGCCACGAACCGTGACCAATGCACCCCTTTAGTCCCGGTTGGTGGCACCAACCAGGACCAAAGGTTGTGTGCTAGAACTGGCGCAGTGCGGTGGGATGTTTAGTCCCACCTCGCTAGCCAAGAGGGGCTTGGAGTGGTTTATAAGCTCTGTCGAGCCGACCACTTCGAGCTCCTCTCTACTGCAGGCTTACGGGCCGAAATCCACTGTCTGTGCCTGTGGGCCTACTGGGTCTCCTGCGGGCCTGAATCCTGGCCCATGGTAGGGTTTCTAGTCGTATTCAGGCCGTGGGGGATCAGTAGGAGGCACTTTTTTTGTTTTTTTGTTTTCTTTACTTATTGTTGCTATTTTTATTTTTTTCCAGTTTTTTTGTTTTCTTTTGTGCATTATTTATTTTCTTTTGTTTTCTGCTTTATTTTTTAATTCCTTTTGCTTTTAGTTTTAGAAAAATTATAAACTTTCTGTTAGTGCCATTAGTTTTCAAATTTGAAAACACTTTTTTTGTTTTTTTGTTTTCTTTACTTATTGTTGTTATTTTTAATTTTTTTAGTTGTTTTGTTTTGTTTTCTGCATTATTTATTTTCTTTTGCTTTTTGCTTTATTTTTTAATTATTTTTAGTTTTAGTTGTAGAGAAATTATAAACTTTCTGTTAGTGCCATTAGTTTTCAAATTTGAAAACACTTTTTTAGTTTTTTTTGCTTTTAGTGCCTATTTATTTCTAGTTTTTTGTTTTGTTTTCTGCATTATTTATTTTCTTTTGTTTTTTTGCTTTATTTTTTTAATTCTTTTTGCTTTTAGTTTTAAAAAAATTATGAACTTTCTATTAGTGCCATTAGTTTTTAAATTTGAAAACACTTTTTTATTTTTTTCTTTGTTGCTTTATTTATTTTATTTTGTTTCTACTTACAACAAAATACTTATTGTTGCTATTTTTTCCAGTTTTTTTGTTTTGTTTTCTGCATTATTTATTTTTCTTTTGTTTTTTGCTTTATTTTTTTATTCCTTTTGCTTTTAGTTTTAGAAAAATTATAAACTTTCTGTTAGTACCATTAGTTTTCAAATTTGAAAACACTTATTTAGTTTTTTTGTTTTCTTTGTTGCTTTATTTATTTCATTTTGTTTCTATTTACAAAAAATACTTATTGTTGCTATTTTTTTGTTTTCCAGATTTTTTGTTTTGTTTTCTACATTATTTATTTTCTTTTGTTTTTTGCTTTATTTTTTATTTCTTTTTGCTTTTAGGTCAGCAAAATTATAAACTTTCTGTTAGTGCCATCAGTTTTAGAAAAATTATAAACTTTTTGTTAGTGCCATTAGTTTTCAAATTTGAATAGTTAAATTTGAATTCTTTGAAATTTGTGTGAATCACAAGTTTGTGATTAACTTTACTAAAAAAATGAACATAGATGCACCTATAGAGAAAATTCGACCTGAATTCATAGTTTTCAAATGAACTCTGAAAAAGTTGGCATAACATACTCGTGTGTTACAAAGTTGGCATGGTATCATCATAATAGTTGCGGGAGAAAGTCTTCACTTTTTCTTCGCTTGTGTCATTTGCTTATTGCGCCGTAACCATGGATAATCTTCATCGTTTATCAGGATGCTTGTGTCAGCCTTGACATTGAAGGGAGGAATTTCATGAAACTTTTCATAATCTTCAGACATGTCTGTCTTGCCATCCACTCCCAGGATGTCCCTTTTTCCTGAAAGAACTATGTGGCGCTTTGTCTCATCGTATGATGTATTCGCTTCCTTATCTTTTCTTTTTCTCGGTTTGGTAGACATGTCCTTCACATAGATAACATGTGCCACATAATTAGCTAGGACGAACGGTTCGTCAGTGTACCCAAGATTTTTCAGATCCACTGTTGTCATTCCGTACCGTGGGTCTACCTGTACCCCGCCGCCTGACAGATTGACCCATTTGCACTTAAACAAAGGGACCTTAAAATCAGGTATGTAGTCAAGTTCCCATATGTCCACTATGTAACCATAATATGTGTCCTTTCCGCTCTCGGTTGCTGCATCAAAGCGGACACGGCTGTTTTGGTTGGTGCTCTTTTGATCTTGGGCGATCGTGTAAAATGTATTCCCACTTATCTCGTATCCTTTGTAAGTCAATACAGTCAAAGATGGTCCCCTGGACAACAAGTACAACTCATCACAAACAGTGTTGTCACCTCTGAGACGTGTTTCCAACCAACTGCTAAAAGTCCTGATGTGTTCACATGTAATCCAGTCGTCGCACTGCTCCGGGTGTTTGGAGCGCAGACTGTTCTTGTGTTCATCGACATACAGGGTCACCAAGGTAGAGTTCTGTAGAACTGTGTAGTGTGCTTGAGACCAAGAATATCCGTCCCTGCATATTATTGAGTCACTTCCAAGAGTGCCTTTTCCAGTCAGTCTCCCCTCATACTACGATTTAGGGAGACCTATCTTCTTCAGGCCAGGAATGAAGTCAACACAAAACCCGATAACATCCTCTGTTTGATGGCCCATGGAGATGCTTCCTTCTGGCCTAGTGCGGTTATGAACATATTTCTTTAGGACTCCCATGAATCTCTCAAAGGGGAACATATTGTGTAGAAATACAGGCCCCAGGATGACAATCTCGTCAACTAGATGAACTAGGACATGCGTCATGATATTGAAGAAGGATGGTGGGAACACCAGCTCGAAACTGACAAGACATTGCGCCACATCACTCCTTAGCCTTGCTACGATTTCTGGATCGATCACCTTCTAAGAGATTGCATTGAGGAATGCACATAGCTTCACAATGGCTAATCGGACGTTTTCTAGTAGAAGCCCCCTCAATGCAACTGGAAGCAGTTGGGTCATAATCACGTGGCAGTCATGAGACTTCAGGTTCTGAAACTTTTTCTCTGGCATATTTATTATTCCCTTTATATTCGACGAGAAGCCAGTCGTGACCTTCATATTGAGCAGGCATTCAGAGAAGATTTCTTTCTCTTCTTTCGTAAGAGCGTAGCTGGCAGGACCTTTATACTGCTTCGGAGGCATGCCGTCTTTTTCGTGCAAACATTGCAGGTCCTCCTGTGCCTCAGGTGTATATTTTGTCTTCCCATACACGCCCAAGAAGCCTAGCAGGTTCACACAAAGGTTCTTCGTCACGTGCATCACGTCGATTGAAGAGCGGACCTCTAGGTCTTTCCAGTAGGGTAGGTCCCAAAATATAGATTTCTTCTTCCACATGGGTGCGTGTCCCTCACCGTCATTCGGAACAGCTAGTCCGGCGGGACCCTTTCCAAAGATTACGTGTAAATCATTGACCATAGCAAGTACGTGATCACCTGTACGCATGGCGGGCTTCTTCCGGTGATCTTCCTCGCCTTTGAAATGCTTGCCTTTCTTTCGACATTGATGGTTGGTCGGAAGAAATCGACAATGGCCCAGGTACACATTCTTCTTGCTTTTGTCCAGGTATATACTTTCAGTGTCATCTAAACAGTGCGTGCATGCGTGGTATCCTTTGTTTGTCTGTCCTGAAAGGTTACTGAGAGCGGGCCAATCGTTGATGGTCACGAACAGCAACGCCTTTAGGTTAAATTCCTCCTGTCTGTGCTCATCCCATGTACGTACACCGTTTCCATTCCACAGCTGTAAAAGTTCTTCAACTAAAGGCCTTAGGTACACATCAATGTCGTTGCCAGGTTGCTTAGGGCCTTGGATGAGAACTGGCATCATAATTAACTTCCGCTTCATGCACATCCAAGGAGGAAGGTTATACATACATATAGTCACGGGCCAGGTGCTGTGATTGCTGCTCTGCTCCCTGAAAGGATTAATGCCATCCGCGCTTAAAGCAAACCATACATTCCTTGGGTCCTTTGCAAACTCATCCCAGTACTTTCTCTCGATTTTTCTCCACTGCGACCCGTCAGTGGGTGCTCTCAACTTCACATCTTTCTTTCGGTTCTCACTGCGCCATCGCATCAACTTGGCATGCTCTTCATTTCTGAACAGACGTTTCAACTGTGGTATTATAGGAGCATACCACATCACCTTCGCAGGAACCCTCTTCCTGGGGGGCTCACCGTCAACATCACCAGGGTCATCTCGTTTGATCTTATACTGCAATGCACCGCATACGGGGCATGCGTTCAGATCCTTGTATGCACCGCGGTAGAGGATGCAGTCATTAGGGCATGCATGTATCTTCTCCACCTCCAATCCTAGAGGGCATACGACCTTCTTTGCTGTGTATGTACTGTCGGGCAATTCGTTATCCTTTGGAAGCTTCTTCTTCAATATTTTTAGTAGCTTCTCAAATCCTTTGTCGGCCACAACATTCTCTGCCTTCCACTGCAACAATTCCAGTACGGTACCGAGCTTTGTGTTGCCATCTTCGCAATTGGGGTACAACCCTTTTTTGTGATCCTCTAACATGCGATCGAACTTCAGCTTCTCCTTTTGACTTTCGCATTGCGTCCTTGCATTGAAAAAGACCCGGCGGAGATCATCATCATCGGGCACATCGTCTGGTTCCTCTTGATCTTCAGCAGCTTCACCCGTTGCAGTATCATTGGGCACATCGTCTGGTTCCTCTTGATCTTCACCAGCTCCCCCCGTTGCAGCATCACCGTATTCAGGGGGCACATAGTTGTCATCATACTCTTCTTATTCGCTGTCTTCCATCATAACCCCTATTTCTCCGTGCCTCGTCTAAACAATATAGTGTGGCATGAAACCCTTGTAAAGCAGGTGGGAGTGAAGGATTTTCCGGTTAGAGTAAGACCTCGTATTCCCACATTCAGTGCATGGACAACACATAAAACCATTCTGCGTGTTTGCCTCAGCCGCATCGAGAAACTCATGCATGCCGAGGGTACAAGATCATAGCTGAGGGAACAAGCTAAACGTCGAAGTCCATGTGGAACTACGAGTGAGACTGAAGTCTCTCTACAAAACATAAAATAAGCAAGCGTGAGTACAAATGTACCCAGCAAGACTTACATCAAAACTAACTACATATGCATTGGTATCAACAAAGGGGGTGGTAGAGTTTAACTGCAGCAAGCCAGCTTTGACTCAGTGGCTAACCTGAATTACGACTGCAAGTAACTCTTTTGAGGTAGCGCACACGAGTCCACAAATTCACCATACCAATACACCACTATGGATCCGCTCCCGTCTCCCTGCGAGAATGCCATCCATAGCACTCACGCTTATCTTGCGAGTTTTAGAGTATCCACTTTCACTTGTCTATGAACTATGCAAGGGGTCCAAGTTTCCATATCCGAGGAATCCGACTATTCGAATAGATAATGATAACCCTGCATGGGTGTACTTCTTCACACACGCTCTCGCCACTTATCGCCCTGTACATGTCATGTACCTCGGCAACCTTCAAGCGGAAACTGGGTGAGGGAGTCGGCCACGACCTGACTAACCCACAAGTCTCTAGTCCAGGTTTATCGCCCATTCGGGTTCCATCCACAAGGAGATCCGGCCGGGGTGTCGCTCACGGCCCCAAACGATGTGTGCAGGGTTCCCAAGCCAACCATTCGGGTGCCACTTGGTACACCGTGCCACCGTGCCTGGTCTGTCCCAAGCCCACCTGTACCGGGTGCCACTTTGTAGACTACTAACACTACCTACAAACACCAGAAACTAGTTGCAACTCCTGGACAGAGATCGAGTTGATTAATAAGCTGAGAGGGGCCGAGTTACCGGAACCCAATGTGTGGTAGTAGCTATTCATGGATCACAAACACAGAAATCAGTTCCTGAGGACGGCTGTAATGAGACAACCCACCATGTACTCCTACATGGCCTCTCACCGCTACCTTTACCAAAACGTGTTCACACACTTAGCTCTCAACGGTAGGACATGTTCACCACTTTCCAATTCATTCCCGATGAATCAGACCGGACTCAACTCTAAGTAGTAGCAGGCATGACAAACAAGCATGAATGAGTAGGCACATCAGGGCTCAAACAACTCCTACTCATGCTAGTGGGTTTCATCTATTTACTGTGGCAATGACAGGTCACGCAGAGGAAAGGGGTTCAACTACCGCAGCATGTAACAGTTGAATCGTTGTTGTCCTAATGCAGTAAAAGAGAGCAGGAGCGAGAGAGTGGGATTGTATCGGAATGAACAAGGGGTTTTTGCTTGTCTGGCACTTCTAAAGATAACATTGAGTCTTCATCAGTGTCAATGATCACATCGTCGGAGCAGCGTCTACCGAGAGGGGACAATTATCGGCAAACAAGGAAGATCACAATCAATGCAATGCACAATATGATGCATGATCATGACATGCCAATATGTTGTGATTTGAGCTAATGCAACTAGCAACTCAAGGTTGAAATTCAAATTCAATCTACAAATTCAAATAGTGCATTATCATGTTTTTGACTAAACAGTGAGGTTAACTTGCTCAAACATGCATGAAAATATTACATATGGATTCCTTGAATTTTTCTGATAATTTTTCATATATAATTTATCTTATTTGGAGTTACGGTTGAATTTATATGATTTTTTGAAGTTTGTAACAATTTCTGGAATTTTCTGAATAAGTTTAAATCCAGAAAATTCTTTACTGCGTCAACATGATGTCAGCAGGTCAACAGACCCGGTCAGGTCAAACCTGACGCGTGGGTCCTGCATGTCAGTCTCACAGTGACTAAACCAATTTAATTAAACGTAAACTAATAAGTTAATCAGGGCCGGGCCCCACATGTCATTGACCCATAGGGTCAATTAGGTTAGTGCTAATTAGTGGTTAGGCCTAATTAAGCTAGAGCCATGTCAGCATCACCGGATCTACGTCGGCGATGGCCAAACCGACGGCGAGAGCTCGCCGGACTCGCGTTAGGGACGGCAGTTCGTCGCGCTGCTGGCACCAGGGAGGTCCTCTCGCTCGTCTGCATCCAAAGGACCGGACGGGAGGCCGTGGGGTGGCCGGAAACGATGTCGGCGACGAGGTTTAGCGGTAGCCGAGCTCGGGCTCGAGCGGTTGAGGGATATCAGCGCGAGCTAGAGCAAACGGCGCGGCGCGTTCACTTCCCGGGGACGCAATGAGCATGTTGGTGGTGCTGGCGTGAGCGGGAGAGCGCAGGAGCATCGAGCTCGTTGGCCATGGCGGCGGCCGGAGTTCGGGCGCAAGTGGCGGGGCGCCTACAGCGTGCGAGAGGAAAAACAGAGGGTGGGAGAAGAGTCAGTGGCTCACGGCGGTTGCGACGGCCGTCGAAGTGGGCTCGGGGGAGGTCGGAGCTGAGCGAGGCGGCATGGGGGATCTCCGGCGGCGGCATTCAGGGACGGGCTCGGTGAGGCTAGAGGAGCGCGCCCGGCGTTGAGTGTCGGAGCGAGGAGGTCGAGGATGTCGAGGCGGAGCTCATGGACACGTTGTAGGGGCGAGGGAATGGCTCAGGGAGCGGAAGCGGCCAACAGTGGCGACGGTGGCGCTCGGGTGTGGCGCGCGGGGGGGGGGGGGGAGCAGAGGATGGGGAGGAGCGCCGAGAGAGAGGAGGGGAAGAGAGAGGGGCCAGCTCGTTCTCCAAGCGCTATTGGGATGAAGGGGAGCTCGCCAGCGCGAAGCAGGAGCTGGCACGGCCGACGTCGTGCTCTGGTACGCCTCTGCCTTCTGGCAGGGGTAGAAGACAAGGATGCCCTTGTGGGCTGGGCCTCCTGTGCTGGGCCAGGTGGTTCTGCCAGGTGGGCTACAGGTAAGCACTTCTCTCTCTCTTTTAAGTCTGTTTTTCTATTTATTTGCTCTGTTTTGATTTAGTAAAAATATTAAATCATTTTATATATTCCTGAAATAAATTGTGGGCATTGTTAGAATTATTTCCAACAACCCTCAACTACTTCCAGAATTATTTGGGCATTTTAATATAGTTATAGCATTTAAATGCCCAAATTCAAATACTTTATGATTTAATTCAAAAATGCAGATTGATCTAGAAAAATGTGCACCATTTTTGTTAGAGGTGCTGGACCAATTCAAAAATGATGAACATTTGTAAAGGGAATTTTGGGATCATTGAAAAGATTTAAGTTTGAACCTAGTTGAATTTCATTTGCTGCTAGGGTTTATCATCCCCCCATTTCAAAGTTTCATGAAAATTTAGACATGATGCATGGAGGCTAAAGCAAGACAGGCAAGGCCAGAACTGGGGCTGTGACAGCTCACCCCCACTAAACAAGAATCTCGTCCCAAGATTCAAGCGGAGGGCAAGATGAAAGGGGAACGCAAACTAACATAATCTTCACGGTCCAGATGTCTTTCTCGAGGATGTTGATTCATTGCTTCATATTGACCTTGACGTCTTTGCTTTCGTGATCTTCATCCAACACGATGACGACAGAAGGAAACTCTACATGAAACGATTTCCTCGAGGAACGAGTACTCAAGATCAACTCATGGAGTGAGACGTTGAAACATCTCTTGAGTTGGGACATAAAACATACATCAAGACGGATGGATAGTAACGGATGGTGAACTTCGATTTGGTAGGCAACTATTCCACGCTTAAGAAGATGGCGGATGGGTTCAAAGTAGCGAGGAGATAATTACCACGATTGCATAATGTGGCACCCTAGAGGAGGTGACTCGTAGGATTATTCCATTATGTGGCAAAAAGAATTACTTTTGATCCATAGATCATTGAAACTCTTCATACCATCCTGAGGCAATTCTTAATGGAACGTTTGAAGGAGCTCGAAACAATGACATACTCGGGCTAGGGTGGACGATGTGGACTACCTTGTTGTGGACAACGTAATGGATGATTTTGTTTATCATCGGAGATAGATGGGACCCGTGGTAGGATGGCACAACGGTGATGCAAGATGGGAATAAAAGGCAAATGCTGGGAATGATTCTAGTAACTGGGGAGAAACCCAACAGTAGAGAGTGAGCCCACTATTTGGAAAGGTTATAACATAACCGAGGAAACCGAGAGCACAAGGATCCCTAAGGAGAAACTTCTAGAATAAGTTGCACGAAATCCTCATGGAGAAGATGGTTAAAGAGTTCAATCAAGATACTATAATGATAGATCTTCCGGCTAGGTGTGTCAGCCAGAACATCAACCTTGTCGGGGCCTACATCATAGGTCTTGGAAAAGTTCCAACCATCATATCTGCCTGAGATTCAGATGTGGTTGGTAACGGGATATTTCAAACAGCATGATGGAGAGGAATGTTTGCAACACAAATCGACGAGATGACGTTGCGAGATTCTCGGGAAATGAACTACGATAGAAAGCTCCAAAACATGAGCTGTTTCTGCTACATACATGTGAACACACTGTCCCAGACAAGCATGATCACATAGTAGTCTTATAATAAAACACTACCGAGTTCAGGTGGGGAACCATCTTCGAGGATATCGGAATCTTGTGCATGAACTAGTATTCGCACAACAACTCCTTTTCCTCGAACAAACCAGTCGGTAGCTTGGTGTGCTAGGAACACATATGGAATGGAGGCGGCCAACCTATCAAACCATAGAGCACTTTGCACATGCATGACTAACTTGGGATGGTTCTAGAGGAGGCAAAAACAAGCTTTCTCGAATCCACGGCGGCAACTTGCATCAGATGCACATGAATTAGAGGAAGTCACATCTTTCAACCGGACATATGCTTCATGAACGGGACATGAGGGCAATGCTTATAAAGTTTCCAACACTAGTGTAATGCTCAACTGAATCATGGGGGAGACAAAATGTTGCTGAGGGGCTCAAAAACAAATCATCGGAATTTCCATATCAATGGACTTCCACCATCATGTGAACACGGTGATAGAATTGATCAGACCAAAAGATGTAATGGTGTATGCTCGAGGGATCAACCACGAGTAAGACAACATTACGAACATCGTTGGTTCTAATTTGATTTGACGATAGCCCACACTCAAATCAAAGGATTGATAAGACAATAGCGCCGACAATTGATCACGTGGATCAATCAATGAAGATATTATCTTTCTTCAACACGGATACCAGATATCCCTTAGGGATGAGCGTGGTAGGACAAGCATTTATCTCCCTACTCTCCAAGTTGTTGTTAAGCTTAACCAACTAGGTCAGGGGTATCCAACACAGATTCTTGGAGAAAAGGGTGGCTACAAGAAAACAACTTGATCACGAACTCAACATAGCAATCAGGTGACAACCTGGTGATACTTCAAAGAAAATATTTGGAAAATCACAAACCACCGACATGTTATTAAGCTCGAGATCAATCTTGCTCTTTAGGCAGGATGATATGATCAAATAAGCAAGGATAGACATAATCCCAACTCTTGATTGAAAAATGCACCAGGAAAATGGACTAGGTAGCACGATCAATCTTAGAATGATGATTCCATAATCAACACACCAAGAATGAGATTATCGTCCATTAACCACCAAGCAACGGGGTTGCTAGGAGTATTGATTTCACACATCACGGTTCACTTGTCGGCATTCTGGTTGCAACAACACGGAACCAAGGAACGAATGATGATGGCGAGAAGTATCACTGCATCAAGAATTTATAAGAGATGGTGCAATTCCTATGATTTTCTTGACAAAATATGGTAATACTCGAGGGTAGAACAGATCAAAGGCTGGATTGGCAATTTGATCTGCGGAATACAGCTACTTTGACCCAATCCTCGAAGTGGACAAGGTACTGGAGTTTGTTTCTCCTTGTCATTCCGGAATAGAATGGCTTGACAGACCACAAGAATATGAGATATTGATGAGCATGAGTGCATGACATGCTCTTTACTATCAAATGATAGACGGAGATTAGGATACAACTAGAGAGAGGGGCAACTCAAAGGAACATATATCTTTCTGAGTTGTGGATGCATATATTAGTATGTCGAGCAAAGGTCAACATTTCTTCCGGATAACCCATGCAGAAAGGTAGAACTGGCAGATTCACAATATAAAATGGAGAACTCATCAAGAGCACTCTGGTTGTGATCTTTGGTTCAAAAGAACTTCTACCATAAGCAGTTCATGGTATTTAGAAGAAGGAAATACCACGGACCTCGAGGACTATCGCAAAGGTTACTAATATCCTAAAGGTACGAGCAACACTGTCAACATGAGGTAAGTAGGGTGAAACTTGGGCTCAAAACCCAGGAGTAGAATACCTACTACTAAATGGCATCACGGGATGCCTTCGGGAATGACGGCCAGATTCATCACACTGGGAACACAAAACATGGCTAGATTACTAAATGATTCACTAAGGCACATAGGGTCATAATAATAGCTCCAACATATATGCCAAGGCAACGGAGTACCTCAACACACCGATTAGTGTCCTTAATCCGGCCCAAGGAAACATCGATAACAGAAAGAAGGGATTTGCAAATGCATCAGACTGTTTAGAAACCTGGGATGACTCGGACATCATAACGGCTGTAAATGCTCAAAAAAATTTGAGACATCATGCAAAATAATGGCATGACCACTCAGAAGCACAATATCATGGTTCCGAGACCAACTATGAACACACGGAAGTAGTAGAAACTGAACTGGGGCTTAAATCCAACAATCCTAAGAGTCTACGGATTAGTAACACGTGATCCTAATAGAAAGATGAGAAGCCTAGCTCTTAATCCCCGTAGAAGAGAAGAGGATGACTCAGATTAGAAGGCCATAGGGTAAAGGAGTAAAAGAGCCTTACGTTCCCTTCCACAATCAATTCCCTTATATAATTAAAGCATTTCTAGACTCAACTTCGACCAGTATGGCTTGGTAATCCTACAGGCAGTCAGGCTCTGATACCAAAGCTGTCAGGACCCTGATTCTAAGTCACACCGATCTAGCCTGTAACACTTCATATCACTTTGCGGTCTCACGCACGGTATTCCCACGGGTGTCGCCTTACCATGGACCGGGACCGTTTGCGCCTTTTGGCTCACATATATGACAGTGTCGCTAGCATCCATATGATAGAGAACCCGGGCCGACATGACTAGTCGTGAACCCAAAGTGGCACTAACTTACGGGGACATGCATACATGAATCAACATCAAGCATGTCGGTCAGCAGCGTGTGAATCCGGGCTGTAGCACTGGGCTAACAGGACTCCGGGAACCCGGGCTGTAGCAGGCTAGGCAGGACTCCGGATGTCACCGCGTGACATTTCCCCGAAGGGACAGACACATGAACGAAGTGAATCACATGCCGGCCAGTCAAGTGTTCCGGAGCAGTAGTGCTGGGCTAGTAGGACTCCCGTGAACCGGGCTGTAGCGGACTACTATGGATCATGGAAGCACAAGACTACATTTCCCCATAAGAGAGGCTACCAAGGATAAACAACTAGGATGTCGGATCCCACACATACCAAGCATTTCAATCATACACACAATATGCTCGATATGTGTAAATACAACATGGCATCACAACATAACTCTACGACTCAAGTATTATTCATTAGGCTCTGAGGAGCGAGATATTACAAACATGGGTCTCATGACCCAACAATCAGAGCATACAAGTCAAAGCACATGCGGAAGCCTAACTTGTCTGAGTACAGACAACTACAAATGAAGAAGGCTCAGAAGCCTGACTATCTACCAGATCCTGCCGAGGGTACAAGATCGTAGCTGAGGTAACAAGCTAAACGTCGAAGTCCACGTGGAACTACTAGCGAGACTGAACTCTCTCTGCAAAACATAAAATAAGCAAACATGAGTACAAATGTACCCAGCAAGACTTACATCCCAACTAACTACATATGCATTGGTATCAACAAAGGGGTGGTAGAGTTTGACTGCAGCAAGCCAGCTTTGACTCAGTGGCTAACCTGAATTACGACTGCAAGTAACTCTTTTGAGGTGGCGCACACGAGTCCACAAATTCACCATACCAATACACCACTATGGATCCGCTCCCGTCTCCCTGCGAGAACACCATCCATAGCACTCACGCTTATCTTGTGAGTTTTAGAGTATCCACTTTCACTTGTCTATGAACTATGCAAGGGGTCCAAGTTTCCATATCCAAGGAATCCGGCTATTCGAATAGATAATGATAACCCTGCAGGGGTGTACTTCTTCACACACGCTCTCGCCACTTATCGCCCTGTACACATCATGTACCTCGGCAACCTTCAAGCGGAAACCGGGCGAGGGAGTCGGCCACGACCTGACTAACCAACAAGTCTCTAGTCCAGGTTTATCGCCTATTCGGGTTACATCCGCAAGGAGATCCGGCCGGGGTGTCGCTCACGGCCCCAAACGATGTGTGCAGGGTTCCCAAGCCCACCATCCGGGTGCCACTTGGTACATCGTGCCACTGTGCCTAGTTTGTCCCAAGCCCACCTGTACCGGGTGCCACTTGGTAGACTACTAACACTACCTACAAACACCAGAAACTAGTTGCAATTCCTGGACAGAGATCGAGTTGATTAATAAGCCGAGAGGGGCCGAGTTACCGGAACCCAATGTGTGGTAGTAACTATTCATGGATCACAAACACAAAACTCAGTTCCTGAGGATGGCTGCAATGAGACAACCCACCATGTACTCCTACATGGCCTCTCACCGCTACCTTTACCAAAACGTGTTCACACACTTAGCTCTCAATGGTAGGACATGTTCACCACGTTCCAATTCATTCCCGATGAATCAGACCGGACTCAACTCTAAGCAGTAGCAGGCATGACAAACAAGCATGAATGAGTAGGCACATCAGGGCCCAAACAACTCCTACTCATGCTAGTGGGTTTCATCTATTTACTGTGGCAATGACAGGTCATGCAGAGGAAAGGGGTTCAGCTACCGCAACATGTAATAGTTGAATCGCTGTTGTCCTAATGCAGTAAAAGAGAGCTGGAGCGAGAGAGTGGGATTGTATCGAAATGAACAAGGGGGTTTTGCTTGCCTGGCACTTCTGGAGATAACATTGAGTCTTCATTAGTGTCAATGATCACAACGTCGGAGCAGCGTCTACCGAGAGGGGACAATTACCGGCAAACAAGGAAGAGCACAAGCAATGCAATGCACAATATGATGCATGATCATGACATGACAATATGTTGTGATTTGAGCTAATGCAACTAGTAACATAAAGGTTTGGGTTGATTTGAACTCAAGGTTCAAATTCAAATTCAATCTATGAATTCAAATAGTGCATTATCATGTTTTGGACTAAACAGTGAGGTTAACTTGCTCAAACATGCATGAAAATGGTACAGATGGATTCCTTGAATTTTTATAATAATTTTTCATATATAATTTATTTTATTTGGAGTTACGGTTGAATTTATATGATTTTTTGAAGTTTGTAACAATTTCTAGAATTTTCAGAATAAGTTTAAATCCAGAAAATTCTTTACTGCGTCAGCAGGTCAACAGACCCGGTCAGGTCAAACCTGACGCGTGGGTCCTGCACGTCAGTCTCACAGTGACTAAACCAGTTTAATTAAACGTAAACTAATAAGTTAATCAGCGTCGGGCCCCACATGTCATTGACCCATAGGGTCAATTAGGTTAGTGCTAATTAGTGGTTAGGCCTAATTAAGCTAGAGCCACGTCAGCATCGCCGGATATACGCCGGTGATGGCCAAACCGATGGCGAGAGCTCGCCGGACTCGCGTTAGGGATGGCAGTTCATCGCGCTGCTGGCACCAGGGAGGTCCTCTTGCTTGTCAGCATCCAAAGGACCGGACGGGAGGCCGCGGGGTGGCTGGAAACGATGTCGGCGATGAGGTTTAGCGGCGGCCGAGCTCGGGCTCGAGCAGTTGTGGGGTTTCAGCGCGAGCTAGAGCAAATGGCGTGGCGTGTTCGCTTCCCGGGGACGCAATGAGCATGTTGGTGGTGTTGGGGCGAGCGGGAGAGCACAGGAGCATCAAGCTCGTCGGCCATGGCGGCGGTCGGAGTTCGGGCGCAAGTGGCACGGCGGCTACGGCGTGCGAGAGGAAAAACGGAGGGAGGGAGAAGAGTCAGTGGCTCACGGTGGTTGCGACGGCCGTCGAAGTGGGCTCGGGGGAGGTCGGAGTTGAGTGAGGCGGCGTGGGGGATCTCCGGCAACGGCATTCAGGGACGGGCTCAGTGAGGCCAGAGGAGCGTGCCTGACGTCGAGTGGCGGAGCGAGGAGGTCGAGGACGTCGAGGCAGAGCTCATGGACACGTCGTAGGAGCAAGGGAATGGCTCAGGGAGCGGCAGCGGCAAACGGTGGCGACGGTGGCCCTCGGGTGTGGCATGGGGGGGGGGAGAGCAGAGGATGGGGAGGAGCGCCGAGAGAGAGGAGGGGAAGCGAGAGGGGCCAGCGCGTTCTCTAGGCGCTGTTGGGATGAAGGGGAGCTCGCCAGCGCGAAGCAGGAGCTGGCACGGCCGACGTCGTGCTCTGGTTCGCCTCTGCCTTCTGGCAGGGGTAGAAGACAAGGATGCCCTTATGGGCTGGGCCTCCTGTGCTGGGCCAGGTTGTTGTGCCAGGTGGGCTACAGGTAAGCACTTCTCTCTCTCTCTCTCTCTTTTAATTCTTTTTTTCTATTTATTTGCTCTGTTTTGATTTAGTAAAAATACTAAATCATTTTATATATTCCTAAAATAAATTGTGGGCATTGTTAGAATTATTTCCAACAACCCTCAACCACTTCTAGAATTATTTGGGCATTTTAATATAGTTATAGCATTTAAATGCCCAAATTCAAATATTTTATGATTTAATTCAAAAATCCAAATTGATCTAGAAAAATGTGCACCATTTTTGTTAGAGGTGCTGTACCAATTCAAAAATGATGAACATTTCTAAAGGGCATTTTGGGATCATTGAAAAGATTTAAGTTTGAACCTAGGTCAATTTCATTTGCTGCTAGGGTTTATCATCCCCCCATTTCAAAGTTTCATAAAAATTTAGACATGATGCATGGAGGCTAAAGCAAGACAGGCAAGGTCAGAACTGGGGATGTGATAGCCTCGGTATGAATGGCATATTTTCTAATCTTTCTAATCTTCAAGCGCATTGCATCCATCTTGATCTTGTGATCATCGACGACAGCCGCAACATGCAACTCCAATATCATCTTCTCCTCCTCAATTGTTTTATTTTCTCCTTCAACAAATTGTTTTCTTCTTCAACTAAATTTAACCTCTCGACAATAATGTCGGTTGGCATTTCCGATTCACATACATCCTACATAAATAAAATCTATGTCACGTTGGTCGGCATAATTTTCATAAACAATAAATGAACCAATAGTTATAACGATAATATATATACCACATCCGAATCATAGACAGGACGAGGGCTGACGGGGGCGGATACCAAAACCATCGCACTATATAAGATGCAATAATAAAAGTAAGAAAATAATACAAGTATCTATGTAAACATACAAGTAAGATTATTTTTCCTTTCAGAAAGAAGATAAGAACAAGAGGCTCACCATGGTGGTGCCGGCGATGAGCTCGGCGCGGGTGATCGACGGCGGTGAAGACGGGAACGGGGCGTGACGGACCGCTAAACCTAGACAAATATTGTGGAAAATGCATCTTGGAGAGGAGAAAGCTTAAGTAGTGTGGATCGGGCATTCCATCGAACACCTTGTGTGCATAGGAGGTGAGCTAGAGCACCACCAAGCCCTTTCTCCCTCGGCCAGAAAAAAACAGAGCAGTGTGCTCTGCTCTTACGCGAGGGGGTATATATAGGCACCTCATTGGTCCCGGTTGGTGGCATGAAACGAGACTAAAGGGGAGCCTTTGGTCCCGGTTCAAGCCACCAACCGGGACCAATGGTGGTGGGCCAGGAGCGAGGCCCATTGGTCCCGGTTCGTCCCACCAACCGGGACCAAAAGGTTCAGATGAACCGGGACCAATGGCCCACGTGGCCCGACCGGCCCCCTAGGCTCACGAACCGTGTCCAATGCCCACATTGGTCCCGGTTCTGGACTGAACCGGGACTAATGGGCTGACCTGGCCTCGACCAAAGCCCTGTTTTCTACTAGTGACGTATCATCACGGAAGTGTATTTTTTTGTAGTGCAAATTTCGTTCCATTTGGAGGTCGTTTGATGCCACAACGGTTAACCGGGTTACTGCAAAAGCCTCTTTTGTGTTGCAGCCCAACACCCTTCCAAAACAGCCCAATGTCCCATGTAAACCATCTCCGTGTTCTCTGCCGTAGGATCACGATCATGTGGGCGAAAACCGCACCTCATTTGGACATTCCTACCTCCCTCTACCTATATAAATGCCCCTCTTCCCTGAAATCCCGGATGAAACCCTAGTCTTCTTCCACCTTGCGTCGCCGGACAAGTCCGTCTACGACGGACGTGTCACCCCGACCAACTGGAGGCTGCCACCTCAGCAACCCCCGCCGCCGCAGCCAATCCGGTGCCGCCACCTCACCCGCGCCACCTGACCCGTGCCGCCTCTCCCCACGTAGCCCGCGAGGCCCACGGTCGGCCCACCCACGCCCGCGCCGGGCCCGAGCCGTTGCCCGAGCCGCTCGCTTCTCCGCCGCCTGACCTCGTCGGCCTCTCGTCGCCGTCGCCTGCCGCCTCGGCATCCGCTCCGCCGTCGCGCAACACCACCACCACCCACTGCTCCGCCCGCTGCTCCGCCCAGCGCCTCGACCCCGTCTCCTCGCGCCACTGCGTCGCCGGTCAATGCCCTCCGCCGCCTTCCTCGCCGTTCATCGCCAGCAACCCGCTCCTACTTCGCTGCCCCGCCATGGCGCCGCCCCGCCGGAGTTGCTTCCTCGTTGCCCTGTGCTCCTACCTCGCCCTGCCGTCCGCGGATCCGGTCGCCCTGATCTCTTCCATGCCGATCGGTGGATCTGCCCGGTCCCGTGCTACGTCTTGAGCTTGCGTTGGTTTTCCCCGAAGAGGAAGGGATGATGCAGCAGAGTAGCGTAAGTATTTCCCTCTATTTTTGACAACCAAGGTATCAATCCAGTAGGAGCCCACGCTCAAGTCCCTCGAACCTGCACAAAGCGATAGTTACTCGCAACCAACGCGATTAGGGATTGTCAAGCCCTTCACTGTCACTTACGAGAGTGAGATCTGATAGATAGAATATTTTTGGTATTTTTGATATAAAGATGCAAAGTAAAAAGTAAAATCAAGGTAAATAGAAAAACAATATAAAAGTGATGGAGATTGATATGATGAGAATAGACCCGGGGGCCATAGGTTTCACTAGTGGCTTCTCTCAAGAGCATAAGTATTCTACGGTGGGCGAACAAATTACTGTTGAGCAATTGATAGAATTGAGCATAATTATGAGAATATCTAGGCATGATCATGTATATAGGCATCACGTCCGTGACAAGTAGATCGAAATGATTCTGCATCTACTACTATTACTCCACTCATCGAAACGATGACATGATGTAGAGAGATAAGTGAAGCACATAGAGCAAAGTTATCTATCTCAAAAGATATAAGTGAAGCACATAGAGCAAAATTATCTAGCTCAAAGGATATAAGTGAAGCACATAGAGTATTCTATCAAATTTTAATTCATGTATGGCTCTCTCAAAAGGTGTGTACAGCAAGGAAGATTGTGGCATACTAACAAACAAAGACACAAATAATACAAGACGCTCCAAGCAAAACACATATCATGTTGGTGAATAAAAATATAGCTCCAAGTAAATTACCGATGGAAGTGGACGAAAGAGGGGATGCCTTCCGGGGCATCCCCAAGCTTTGACTTTTTCGTGTCCTTGGATTATCTTGGGGGTGCCATTGGCATCCCCAAGCTTAGGCTCTTTCCACTCCTTGTTCCATGATCCATCAAAAGAATTCACCCAAAACTTGAAAACTTCACAACACAAAACTCAAAATAGAAAACTCGTGAGCTCCGTTAGCGAAAGAAACAAAAGACCACTTCAAGGTACAGTAATGAACTCATTCTTTATTTATATTGGTGTTAAACCTACTGTATTCCAACTTCTCTATGGATTATAAACTATTTTACTAGCCATAGATTCATCAAAATAAGCAAACAACACACGAAAAAACAGAATCTGTCAAAAACAGAACAGTCTGTAGTAATATGAAGCTAGCGCAATATCTGCAACCCCAAAAGTTCTAAAATAAATTTCTGGATGTGAGGAATTTATCTATTAATCATCTGCAAAAATAATTAACTAAATAGCACTCTTCAAATAAAAATGACAGAAGTTCTCATGAGCGCTAAAGTTTCTCTTTTTTACAGCAAGTTCAACAAGACTTTCCCCAAGTCTTCCCAACGGTTCTACTTGCCACAAACACTAATTAAACACAAAAAACACAACCTAAACAGAGGCTAAATAATTTATTTATTACTGAACAGGAGCAAAAAGCAAGGAATAAAAATAAAATTGGGTTGCCTCCCAACAAGCGCTACCGTTTAACGCCCCTAGCTAGGCATAACAAGCGAGGATAGATCTAGGTATTGCCATCTTTGGTAGGCAATCCATAAGTGGCTCTCATGATAGTTTCATATGGTAATTTTATTCTATTTCTTGGAAAGTGTTCCATGCCCTTTTTTAATGGAAATTGAAACCTAATATTCCCTTCCTTCATATCAATAATCGCACCAACCGTTCTAAGGAAAGGTCTACCAAGAATAATAGGGCAAGAAGGATTGCAATCTATATCAAGAACAATGAAATCTATGGGACAATAATTCCTATTTGCAACAATAATAACATCATTAATTCTTCCCATAGGTTTCTTAATAGTGGAATCCGCAAGATGCAAGTTTAGAGAGCAATCATCAAAATTACGAAAATCTAGTAAATCACACAAAGTCTTGGGAATAATAGAAACACTAGCACCCAAATCACACAAAGCATAAAACTCATGATCTTTAATTTTAATTTTAATAGTTGGTTCCCTCTCATCTTAGAGTTTTCTAGGGATAGAAATTTCAACTCAAGTTTTTCTTCATAAGATTGCATCAAGGCATCAACAATATGTTCGGTGAAGGCTTTATTTCGACTATAAGCATGTGGACAATTTAGCATGGATTGTAACAACGAAATACAATCAATCAAAGAGAAATTTTCATAATTAAATTCCTTGAAATACAATATAGTGGGTTTAGCAACATCTATATTTTTATTTCTTTCAATCACACTTTCATCAATTTCATCATTAAGATCTAAACACTCCAAATTTTTAGAACGCCTTCTAGTTAAATGAAGATCATATTCAGTTTCATCAAGATTCATGTTGCAAAATAAAGATTTAATTGGAGACACATCAATAACTTTTTAGATCTTCATCTTTATTTTCATAGGAATTGGAAGAACATGCTTTAATAAAGGTATCTTTGGAAGCGCACATCCTAGAGGTTCTTTCCTTACACTCATCAATTGAAATTCTCATGTCTTTAAGAGACTCATTGATATCATGCTTAGGTGGAATAGATCTAAGTGTCAAAGCATCAATATGAAGAGCAATTCTATCAACGTTCCTAGCCAAATCATCAATCTTAAGCAATTTTTCTTCAATCATCACATTAAAATTCTTTTGCGAAGAAATAAATTCTTTAATATTAGATTCAAAATCAGAGGGCATCTTATTATAATTCCCATAAGAGTTGTTGTAGGAATTCCCATAATTATTAGAAGGATTACTAGGATATGGCCTAGGATTAAAATTCCCTCTATAAGCGTTGTTACCAAAGTTATTCCTACCAACAAAATTCACATCCATAGAATCATTTTTATTCTCAATCAAAGTAGACAAAGGCATATCATTAGGATCAGAAGAAACACTCTTAGTAGCAAATAATTTCATGAGTTCATCCATCTTTCCACTCAACACATTAATTTCTTCTATCGCATGCACTTTTTTATTAGAAGTTCTTTCAGTATGCCATTGAGAATAATTAACCATAATATTACCTAGGAGTTTAGTAGCATCTCCTAAAGTGATTTCCATAAAAGTGCCTCCTGCGGCTGAATCTAAAAGATTTGTAGAAGCAAAATTCAATCCGGCATAAAAATTCTGTATAATCATCCACAAATTCAAACCATGAGTAGGGCAATTACGTATCATTAATTTCATTCTCTCCCAAGCTTGGGCAACATGTTCATGATCAAGTTGTTTAAAGTTCATTATATCGTTTCTAAGAAAGATGATCTTAGCGGGAGGAAAATACTTAGAGATAAAAGCATCCTTGCACTTGTTCCATGAACCAATACTATTCTTAGGCAAAGACAAAAACCAAGCTTTAGCATGATCTCTAAGCGAAAAAGGAAATAGCTTCAATTTAACGACATCGTTATTGACATCTTTTTTCTTTTGCATATCACATAGATCAACGAAGCTATTCAGATGAGTAGCGGCATCTTCACTAGGAAGGCCGCCGAATTGATCTTTCATAACAAGATTCAACAAAGCAGTATTAATTTCACAAGATTCAGCATCGGTAAGAGGAGCAATCAGAGTGCTAAGGAAATAATTATTATTAGTATTGGTGAAGTCACACAATTTAGTAGCATCTTGAGCCATCGCGACAAACAAGCAATCTAACACACGAGCAATGAAAAGCAAACGGGCAAAAGAGGCAAATAGAGAGGGAGGATAGAGAGAAAGGGCGAATAAAACGGCAAGGGTGAATTGGGGGGAGAGGAAAATGAGAGGCAAATGGCAAATAATGTAATGTGAGAGATAGGGATTGTGATGGGTACTTAGTATGTTGACTTTTTGCGTAGACTCCCCGGCAACGGCACCAGAAGTCCTTCTTTCTACGTCTTGAGCTTGCATTGGTTTTCCCCGAAGAGGAAGGGATGATGCAGCAGAGTAGCGTAAGTATTTCCCTCAGTTTTTGAGAACCAAGGTATCAATCCAGTAGGAGCCCACGCTCAAGTCGCTCGTACCTGCACAAAGCGATAGCTACTCGCAACCAACGCGATTAGGGGTTGTCAAGCCCTTCACGGTCACTTACGAGAGTGAGATCTAATAGATAGAATATTTTTGGTATTTTTTATATAAAGATGCAAAGTAGAAAGTAAAAGCAAAGTAAATAGAAAAACAATATAAAAGTGTTGGAGATTGATATGATGAGAATAGACCCGGGGGCCATAGGTTTCACTAGTGGCTTCTCTCAAGAGCATAAGTATTCTACGGTGGGTGAACAAATTACTGTTGAGCAATTGATAGAATTTAGCATAATTATGAGAATATCTAGGCATGATCATGTATATAGGCATCACGCCCGTGACAAGTAGATCAAAACGATTCTGCATCTACTACTATTACTCCACTCATCAACCGCTATCCAGCATGCATCTAGAGTATTAAGTTAAAAACAAAGTAACGCCTTAAGCAAGATGACATGATGTAGAGAGATAAATTCATGCAATATGAAATAAACCACATCTTGTTATCCTCGATGGCAACGAAACAATACGTGCCTTGCTGCCCCTTCTGTCACTCGGTAAGGACACCGCAAGATCGAACCCAAAGCTAAGCACTTCTCACATGGCAAGAACTACCAATCTAGTTGGCCAAACCAAACGGATAATTCGAAGAGACTTGCAAAGATAACCAATCATACATAAAAGAATTCAGATAATATTCAAATATTATTCATAGATAGACTTGATCATAAACCCACAATTCATAGGTCTCAACAAACACACCACAAAAAGAAGATTACATCGAATAGATCTCCACAAGAGGGGGAGAATTTTGTATTGAGATTCAAAGAGAGAGAAGAAGCCATCTAGCTACTAACTATGGACCCGAAGGTCTGAGGTAAACTACTCACACTTCATCGGAGGGGCTAGGATGATGTAGAAGCCCTCCGTGTTGACAGACCTCTTCCGGCGGAGCTCTAGAACATGCCCCAAGATGGGATCTCGTGGATACAGAAAGTTGCGGCGGTGGAATTAGGTTTTTGGCTCCTCATCTGATCGTTTGGGGGTACGTGTGTATATATAGGAGGAAGGAGTACGTAGGTGGAGCACCGAGGGGCCCACGAGGCAGGGGGCGCGCCCTAGGGGGGGCCCACCCTCGTGACCTCCTCTTTGATTACTTGCAGTAGGGTCCAAGTCTCCTAGATCACGTTCGGTGAGAAAATCACGTTTCCGAAGATTTTATTCCGTTTGGACTCCGTTTGATATTCTGTTTATCCGAAACACTGAAATAGGCAAAAAAAATAGCAATTCTGGGTTGGGCCTCCGGTTAATAGGTTAGTCCCAAAAATAATATAAAAGTGGAAAATAAAGCCCAATATAGTCCAAAACAGTAGATAATATAGCATGGAGCAATCAAAAATTATAGATACGTTGGAGACGTATCAGGCATCCCCAAGCTTAATTCCTGCTCGTCCTTGAGTAGGTAAATGATAAAAAGAGAATTTTTGATGCGGAGTGCTACTTGGCATAATTTCAATGTAAATCTTCTTAATTGTGGTATGAATATTCAGATTAGAAAGATTGAAGACAAAATTTTATATTGACATAGAAAATAAAAATACTTCAAGCATACTAACAAAGAAATTATGTCTTCTCAAAATAACATGGCCAAAGAAAGTTATCCATACAAAATCATATAGTCTGGCTATGCTCCATCTTCCCCACACAAATTATTTAAATCATGCACAACCCCGATGACAAGCCAAGCAATTGTTTCATACTCTAACTTTTTCAATCTTCACGCAATACATGAGTGTGAGCCATGGATATAGCACTATAGGTGGAATAGAATGGTGGTTGTGGAGAAGACAAAAAGGAGAAGATAGTATCACATCAACTAGGCGTATCAACGGGCTATGGAGATGCCCATCAATAGATATCAATGTGAGTGAGTAGGGATTGCCATGCAATGGAGGAACTAGAGCTATAAATGTATGAAAGCTCAACAAAAGAAACTATTGGGTGTGCATCCAACTTGCTTGCTCACGAAGACCTAGGGCAATTTGAGGAAGCCCATCATTGGAATATACAAGCCAAGTTCTATAATGTAAAATTCCCACTAGTATATGAAAGGGACAACATATGAGACTCTCTATATGAAGAACATGGTGCTACTTTGAAGAAAAATATATGAGACTCGCTATATCATGGTGATACTTTGAAGCACAAGTGTGGAAAAAGGATAGTAGCATTGCCCCTTATTTATTTATTTATTATTATTTTGGGCCTTCTTTTTTTCTTTAGCCTTTCTCTTTTTTTTATTTGGGACAATACTCGATTGAATGATGATCACCCACTTCTATTTATGTACAACTCAATGATTACAACTCGATACTAAAACAAAGTATGAGTCTATATGAATGCTTCCGGCGGTGTACCGGGATATGCAATGAATCACGAGTGACAAGTATGAAAGAATTATGAATGGTGGCTTTGCCACAAATACTATGTCAACTACGTGATCATGCTAAGCAATATGACAATGATGGGTGTGTCATGATGAACTAGATGGTGGAAAGTTGCATGGAAATATATCTCGGAATGGCTATGGAAATGCCATAATATGTAGGTATGGTGGCTGTTTTGAGGAAGGTATATGGTAGGTGTATGATACCGGCGAAAGTTGCGCGGTATTAGAGAGGCTAGCAAGCGTGGAAGGGTGAGAGTGCGTATAATCCGTGGACTCAACATTAGTCATAAAGAACTCATATACTTATTGCAAAAATTTAGAAGTTATCAAAGAAAAGTATTACGCGCATGCTCCTAGGGGGATAGATTGGTAGGAAAAGACCATCGCTCGTCCCCAATGGCCACTCATAAGGAATACAATCAATAAATAAATCATGCTCCGACTTCATCACATAACGGTTCACCATACGTGCATGCTTCGGGAATCACAATCTTTAACACAAGTATTCTTTATATTCACAACTACTCAACTAGCATGACTTTAGTATTATCACCTCCATATATCAAAACAATAATCATGCTTCAATCTTTTCTTAGTATTCGACACACTCAAAAGAAAGTTTCACAAATCTTGAATACCAAGCATATTATTATTAGGCAAATTACCATGCTATTAAGAGACTCTCAAATTAATTTAAGTGAAGCATGAGAGATGAATAGTTTCTTTAAAACGAATCCACTAACTTGCTCTAAAAGATCTAAGTGAAGTACATAGAGCAAAATTATCTAGCTCAAAAGATATAAGTGAAGCACATAGAGCCAAATTATCTAGCTCAAAAGATATAAGTGAAGCACATAGAGCAAAATTATCTAGCTCAAAGGATATAAGTGAAGCACATAGAGTATTCTATCAAATTTTAATTCATGTATGGCTCTCTCAAAAGGTGTGTATAGAAAGGATGATTGTGGCATACTAACAAACAAATACACAAATAATACAAGACGCTCCAAGCAAAACACATATCATGTTGGTGAATAAAAATATAGCTCCAAGTAAATTACCGATGGAAGTGGACGAAAGAGGGGATGCCTTCCGGGGCATCCCCAAGCTTTGAATTTTTGGTGTCCTTGGATTATCTTGGGGGTTACATGGGCATCCCCAAGCTTAGGCTCTTGCCACTCCTTGTTCCATGATCCATCAAAAGAATTCTCCCAAAACTTGAAAACTTCACAACACAAAACTCAAAATAGAAAACTCGTGAGCTCCGTTAGCGAAAGAAAACAAAACACCACTTCAAGGTATTGTAATGAACTCATTATTTGTTTATATTGGTGTTAAACCTACTGTATTCCAACTTCTCTATGGATTATAAACTATTTTACTAGCCATAGATTCATCAAAATAAGCAAACAACACATGAAAAACAGAATCTGTCAAAAACAGAACAGTCTGTAGTAATATGTAGCTAGCACAAGATCTGGAACCCGAAATATTCTAAAATAAATTGATGGACGTGTTAATTTATGTATTAATTATCTACAAAAAGAATTAACTAAATATCACGCTTCAAATAAAAATGACAGTAGTTCTCGTGAGCGCTAAAGTTTCTGTTTTTTACAGCAAGTTCAACAAAACTTTCCCCAAGTATTCCCAACGGTTCTACTTGCCACAAACACTAATTAAACGCAAAAAACACAACCAAAACAGAGTCTAAATATTTTATTTATTACTAAACAGGAGAAAAAATCAAGTAATAAAAATAAAATTGGGTTGCCTCCCAACAAGCGCTATCGTTTAACGCCCCTAGCTAGGCATAACAAGCGAGGATAGATCTAGGTATTGCCATCTTTGGTAGGCAATCCATAAGTGGCTCCCTTGATAGTTTCATATGGTAATTTTATTTTCTTTCTTGGAAAGTGTTCCATGCCCTTTTTTAATGGAAATTGAAATCTAATATTCCCTTCCTTCATATCAATAATCGCACCAACCGTTCTAAGGAAAGGTCTACCAAGAATAATAGGGCAAGAAGGATTGCAATCTATATCAAGAACAATGAAATCTACGGGAACATAATTCCTATTTGCAACAATAAGAACATCATTAATTCTTCCCATAGGTTTAATAATAGTGGAATCTGCAAGATGCAAGTTTAGAGAGCAATCATCAAAATTACAAAAATCTAGTAAATCACACAAAGTCTTGGGAATAATAGAGACACTATCACCCAAATCACACAAAGCATAAAACTCATGATCTTCAATTTTAATTTTAATAGTTGGTTCCCACTCATCATAGAGTTTTCTTGGGATAGAAACTTTCAACTCAAGTTTTTCTTCATAAGATTGCATCAAGGCATCAACAATATGTTCGGTGAAGGCTTTATTTCGACTATAAGCATGTGGAGAATTTAGCACGGATTGTAATAAGGAAATACAATCAATCAAAGAGCAGTTTTCATAATTAAATTCCTTGAAATCCAATATAGTGGGTTTAGCAACATCTAGATTTTTATTTCTTTCAATCACGCTTTCATCCATTTCATCATTAAGATCTAAACACTCCGAATTTTTAGAACGCCTTCTAGGTAAATGAAGATCATATTCAGTTTCATCAAGATTCATATTGCAAAATATAGATTTAATTGGAGACACATCAATAACTTTTAGATCTTCATCTTGATTTTCATAAGAATTCGAAGAACACGCTTTAATAAAGGCATCTTTGGAAGCACGCATCCTAGCGGTTCTTTCCTTACACTCATCAATTGAAATTCTCATGGATTTAAGAGACTCATTGATATCATGCTTAGGTGGAATAGATCTAAGTTTCAAAGCATGAACATCAAGTGCAATTCTATCAACGTTCCTAGCCAAATCATCAATCTTAAACAATTTTTCTTCAATCATAGCATTAAAATTCTTTTGCGAAGAAATAAATTCTTTAATATTAGATTCAAAATCAGAGGGCATCTTATTATAATTCCCATAAGAGTTGTTGTAGGAATTCCCATAATTATTAGAAGGATTACTAGGATATGGCCTAGGATTAAAATTCCCACTGTAATCGTTGTTACCAAAATTATTCCTACCAACAAAATTCACATCCATAGATTCGTTGTTATTCTAAATCAAAGTAGACAAAGGCATATAATTAGGATCAGGAGAAACACTATTAGTAGCAAATAATTTCATGAGTTCATCCATCTTTCCACCGAACACATTAATTTCTTCTATCACATGCACTTTTTTATTAGAAGTTCTTTCAGTATGCCATTGAGAACAATTAACCATAATATTATCTAGGAGTTTAGTAGCATCTCCTAAAGTGATTTCCATAAAAGTGCCTCCTGCGGCTGACTCTAAAAGATTTCTAGAAGCAAAATTCAATCCGGCATAAAAATTCTGTATAATCATCCACAAATTCAAACCATGAGTAGGGCAATTACGTATCATTAATTTCATTCTCTCCCAAGCTTGTGCAACATGTTCATGATCAAGTTATTTAAAGTTCATTATATCGTTTCTAAGAGAGATGATCTTAGCGGGAGGAAAATACTTAGAGATAAAAGCATCCTTGCACTTGTTCCATGAATCAATACTATTCTTAGGCAAAGACAAAAACCAAGCTTTAGCACGATCTCTAAGCGAAAAAGGAAATAGCTTCAATTTAACAACATCGTTATTGCCATCTTTTTTCTTTTGCATATCACATAGATCAACGAAGCTTTTCAGATGAGTAGCGGCATCTTCACTAGGAAGGCCGCCGAATTGATCTTTCATAACAAGATTCAACAAAGCAGTATTAATTTCACAAGATTCAGCATCGGTAAGAGGAGCAATCGGAGTGCTAAGGAAATCATTGTTATTGGTATTGGTGAAGTCACACAATTTAGTAGCATCTTGAGCCATCGCGACAAACAAGCAATCTAACACATGATCAAACAAAAGCAAACGGGCAAAAAGAGGAAAATAGAGAGGGAGGATAGAGAGAAAGGGCGAATAAAACGGCAAGGGTGAATTGGGGGAGAGGAAAACGAGAGGCAAATGGCAAATAATGTAATGCGGGAGATAGGGATTGTGATGGGTACTTGGTATGTTGACTTTTTGCGTAGACTCCCCGGCAACGGTGCCAGAAATCCTTCTTTCTATGTCTTGAGCTTGCGGTGGTTTTCCCCGAAGAGGAAGGGATGATGCAGTAGAGTAGCGTAAGTATTTCCCTTAGTTTTTGATAACCAAGGTATCAATCCAGTAGGAGCCCACGCTCAAGTCGCTCGTACCTGCACAAAGCGATAGCTACTCGCAACCAACGCGATTAGGGGTTGTCAAGCCCTTCACGGTCACTTACGAGAGTGAGATCTGATAGATAGAATATTTTTGGTATTTTTTATATAAAGATGCAAAGTAGAAAGTAAAAGCAAAGTAAATAGAAAAACAATATAAAAGTGTTGGAGATTGATATGATGAGAATAGACCCGGGGGCCATAGGTTTCACTAGTGGCTTCTCTCAAGAGCATAAGTATTCTATGGTGGGTGAACAAATTACTGTTGAGCAATTGATAGAATTGAGAATAATTATGATAATATCTAGGCATGATCATGTATATAGGCATCACGCCCGTGACAAGTAGATCGAAACGATTCTGCATCTACTACTATTACTCCACTCATAGACCTCTATCCAGCATGCATCTAGAGTATTAAGTTAAAAACAGAGTAACGCCTTAAGCAAGATGACATGATGTAGAGACATAAATTCATGCAATATGAAATAAACCACATCTTGTTATCCTCATTGGCAACGATACAATACGTGCCTTGCTACCCCTTCTATCACTGGGTAAGGACACCGCAAGATTGAACCCAAAGCTAAGCACTTCTCCCATGGCAAGAACTACCAATCTAGTTGGCCAAACCAAACGGATAATTCGGAGAGACTTGCAAAGATAACCAATCATACATAAAAGAATTCAGAGAAGATTCAAGTATTATTCATAGATAGACTTGTTCATAAACCCACAATTCATTGGTCTCAACAAACACACCACAAAAAGAAGATTACATCAAATAGATCTCCACAAGAGAGGGGGAGAACTTTGTATTGAGATTCAAAGAGAGAGAAGAAGCCATCTAGCTACTAACTATGGACCTGAAGGTCTGAGGTAAACTACTCACACTTAATCGGAGGGGCTAGGATGATGTAGAAGCCCTCCATGATGACGGGCCTCTTCCGGCGGAGCTTCGGAACAGGCCCCAAGATGGGATCTCGTGGATACAGAAAGTTGCGGCGGTGGAATTTGATTTTTGGCTCCTCATCTGATCATTTGGGGGTACGTGTGTATATATAGGAGGAATGAGTACGTCGGTGGAGCACCGAGGGGCCCATGAGGCAGGGGGGCGCGCCCTAGGGGGGGCGCACCCCCCACACTCGTGACCTCCTCTTTGATCCCTTGCAGTATGGTCCTAGTCTCCTGGATCATGTTCAGTGAGAAAATCACATTTCTGAAGATTTTATTCCGTTTGGACTCCGTTTGATATTCTGTTTATCCGAAACACTGAAATAGGCAAAAAAACAACAATTCTGGGCTGGGCCTCCGGTTAATAGGTTAGTCCCAAAAATAATATAAAAGTGCAAAATAAAGCCCAATATAGTCCAAAACAGTAGATAATATACCATGGAGCAATAAAAAATTATAGATACGTTGGAGACGTATCATCCCGCACTCCCCGACGCCCTTCATCGTCGGTGCCGCATCGGCCTTTTGCCGCTCCCGTCGGGGAGGACAACGACTGGTGCACCACCCGCCTCGCTCGCCCGCGTGGGCCCCTTGCAGGCCACGTGGGCCACAACTCATCACCACATCGGCCCAGCCTACTACGACCTCTCCATCCCATGTCACCGAGCCGGCCCAAGTGGCCTAGGATGAGCACCAGCCTCTATCCCGCGCCCTATGCGGCATTTAGTATCCATCGTATGACACTAATTTTTTTCGTAAGTCCTAATCCCTTACATCATGATGCCCTCTTTGATATGCTATATCTTCATGACTGTGGCTCCAAATCATGCATATGATATGTCAAAATGTTCGTCTCGTTGAGCTCTTCATGTTAGCAGCATTTCCATGCATGTTACTGTCCATTATGATGCCATTTTCATTGTTGTAAGAGTGCTATTAAATGTTAACTACTGGTACTTATCAGATCATGGTGATTTGTCATTTTTGTTGCATTTGATGTGTGCATTCTATGAGCATGAGGTCTACATGTGTTTTGCACTACATCATGCAATCTTTACAGGGGTGCAAGTCTTGTATCTTTGTGATCAATGTGGTGACTAGCACAATCATGCAAACTAGGCTCCATGTTGTTGCGGTTTTCAGGGACTTAAGATTTTGCAAAGTACTTTTCCTGCTGTTATTTTGATGCCATGTAAACTTTATGCTACCATGAGATCCATGCTTATTTTTGAGATACTTCAGTTAGGATGTTTTGAACATGTAGTTATGATCTATCCATTCATGCCCCTGGTTGAAATTATGGAGTGCTCTAGTATGTCATTTTCTTGCTCTACGTTCGCTATAAATTATTCCTGGTAGATTGTTAACATCTTAATCAATTTTGCCATGGTTGTTGCTAGTGATCCATTTATCCTATTAACTTGCTCTTGCCATGGTTAGCTTCTTGAACATGTCATCTTGCTATTGGTATGCTTATGTTGTCAAGAAATGCTTCGTGGTGAGTGGCATGAGCTTGCAAAGTTGCTACCATGAATCTGTTTATGCCATGCTCTGTTTTTCTTCCAAGTCTGAAACTGTTAATAAAACTTTCTATGTTTACATAGGTGCCATCGTATTTTTGTGCCTTTTTGGCTAATGTTCAGTACAGGACTTTTATTCTATGCATTTAGTAGAATCAGGCCATGCCTTTATTTGCCATGATATGTTCCTGTAGCATGTTGTTTGCTTGCTCTAAACAGTGCTTCTTGATGTTGTTTTTGACATGTTAGTATTTTCACTAAGTCTGTGAAACTGATATCTTTTGCACTTTTGCCATGCTTGTTTGAACCCGTTCTAGTGTGTTTTAGCCGTAGCTCAGTGTTAATGTTTTGTCAAGCATCTCCTGTAAACCACTAACATATGATTTGTTGCTATGTTGGAGTGCAGTAGCTTAGTTTCTTGTTGCATTCTAAGTGGTATCATGTTGTTAATCGCAGTTTGGCATCATTCTTATTTTGCTTGCCATTTGCTAACCGTGCATCCGTTTCCGGTGATTCTTATATCGATTTCAACTGAAATCATCTCATCTTTCCAGCAGCATACTTGGTTTTCCAAGTTGATTCCTTGATCATTCTTTTCCTTTTGGAGCATGCAGATGCATTGCATATCATATCTTGCATATCATGCCATGTATTGCATCATGTTGCTTGTGCATTGCACTGTGATTGATTGTTGTTCCATTGCTTGTGTTCTTGCATTGGGTAGAGCCGGGAGACGAGTACGCAAATGAGGAACCTGTTGAGTATGCTAATGAGGATCAAACTTTCGACAACTCTGAGAACTTTGCAGGCAAGATGACCATACCCTCAAATTCACTTCTATCTTTGCTTGCTAGTTGTTCGTTCTATCACTATGTAGCGCTACCTACCACTTGTTATATCATGCCTCCCGTGTTTCCATGTCAAGCCTCTAACCCACCTTCCTAGCAAACCGTTATTTGGCTATGTTCCCGCATCTGCTCAGCCCCTCTTATAGCGTTGCTCGTTGCAGGCGAAGCTGAAGTTTGTTCCATGTTGGAACATGGATATGTTGGGATATCATAACATCTCGTATTTTAATTAATGCATCTATATACTTGGTAAAGGGTGGAAGGCTCGGCCTTTTGCCTGGTGTTTTGTTCCACTCTTGCCGCCCTAGTTTCCGTCATACCAGTGTTATGTTCCTTGATTTTGCATTCCTTACGCGGTTGGGTGTTATGGGAACCCCTTGACAGTTCTCCTTGAATAAAACTCCTCCACCAAGGCCCAACCTTGGTTTTACCATTTGCCACCTAAGCCTTTTCCCTTGGGTTCCGCGGACTCAAGGGTCATCTTTATTTTAAACCCTCGGGCCAGTGCTCCTCTGAGTGTTGGTCCAAAACAGAGCCACTTGTGGTGCCGCCCCTAGGGAACTTGGGGTATCTTTGGTTGTCGTACATAGTGTTCATCCGGTGTGCCCTGAGAACGAGATAAGTGCGACTCCTATCAGGATTTGTCGGCACATTCGGGCGGCTTTGCTGGTCTTGTTTCACCATTGTCGAAATGTATTGTAACCGAGATTCCCAGACTGATCGGGTCTTTCTGGGAGAACGAATATCCTTCGCTCACCGTGAGAACTTGTGATGGGCTAAGTTGGGACACCCCTGCAGGGTATAAACTTTCGAGAGCTGTGCCCGCGGTTATGTGGCAGATGGGAATTTGTTAATATCCGGTTGTAGAGAACTTGAGACTTGACTTAATTAAAATGCATCAACCGCGTGTGTAGCCGTGATGGTCTATTTTCAGCGAAGTCCGGGAAGTGAAAACGGTCTTGTGTTATGCTTGAATGTAAGTAGTTTCAGGATCACTTCTTGATCACTTCAAGCTTATCAACCGTTGCGTTGCTTCTCTTCTCGCCCTTATTTGCGTATGTTAGCCACCATATATGCTTAGTGCTTGATGTAGCTCCACCTCACTACCTTCTCCTACCCATAAGCTTAAATAGTCTTGATCTCACGGGTGTGAGATTGCTGACTCCTCGTGACTCACGGATACTTCCAAACAGTTGCAGGTGCCGAGAATACCAGTGCAGGTGAGGCTACCGAACTCAAGTGGGAGTTCGACGAGGATCTGGGTCGTTACTACATTTCGTTTCCTGATGATCAGTAGTGGAGCCTAGTTGGGACGATCGGGGATCTAACATTTGGGGTTTATCTTCCTTTTTGTTGGATTTGGCCATAGTCTGTCTATGAGTGTACTTGGATGATGTATGAATTATTTATGTACTGTGTGAAGTGGTGATTGTAAGCCAGCTCTTTATCCCTTTCTTATTAAGTACATGGGCTTGTGTGACGATTACCCCTCTGGCAACCAAACTACCATGCGGCTATGCCTCTAAGTCGTGCCCCGACACGTGGGAGATATAGCCGCATTGTGGGTGTTAAATGTTTTTCCCACCGTCATTCTTTGATGTCATGGTCCATCTCACCGTGCACCTTGTCGATGAGATCAAGTATTGTGGTCCTGTGTTTCTTCGCAACATGTATCCCTTCGAGCGGTTCATGGGCATACTGAAGCACTTTTGTCGAAACCAAAACCACCCAGAGGCAAGCATCCTACAAGGTTATACCACGGAGGAGGTGGTTGAGTTTTGCACCGAATACATGAAACAAAGACCTATAGGTTTGCCCCTCTCTTGCCATGAGGGATGGCTGAAAGGTAAGCCAGTCCTTACTAGCATGCAAATGGCTGCACCCGGAGAATTGGCAGAGAAAGCCCATTTGACGGTACTGCTTAACAGGCCAGTTCTCATCACTTATGCCGAAGGACACTTGGCGCAGATACACCAAATCTTCTTACCAATGGTTCCTTCATCAGAAGTGGAGATGAAGGAGCACACTAAGAAGTATGCCGAATGGCTGAAGAATCGTTTGGCATAATGATCCATCTATGACATTGCTACGTGGTTGGTATAAAATCCATCACCTACGGTGTTGACGTACCAAGCATATGACATAAACGTATACACATTCTACACTAAGGAACGTGATAAGAAGACCTCATATCTGAACAGCTCTGTTCGAGTAGAATGCATGATTGTAAATGAAGCTGATAAAAGGGTATACTATGGAACCATCAAAGAGATTTTGGAGCTTGACTATGTGAAAGTTAAGGTGGCATTATTCAGGTGCGCATGGATCCCTCTTGGTCACGTAAGGATTGATGAGTACAGGAAAGACCTGTGTTAATAGGACAACGATGGCATAACACGCGGACCCATTCATTCTTGCCAGCGATGCTACCCAGATTTTCTTTGTGGAAGACCCCTTGCATAAGAACGACCATTTAGTGATGCATTGGAAGACAAGGGTAATGGGTGTTGACGATGTTGCCGATCAGGACGAGTACGATGAATTTGATGAGTTGCCAGCCAAGGGATCGCGCACCAGTGCAACAAAGAAGCGTAAAATCATCAAAAAACCCAAGTTCATTCCGGGTCAACTTAATGATCCCAGTTCCCCCATGTACATGGGAATTAAGTAGTAAGACTAGTATTTATGCCTATCCTACAAGTTAATTCGTTCAATTTAGAACTGTCGTGTGTACTGAATTTGTGAGTTATGCCCGGTTTTCTTTTGATGTATGAACCGTTAATATGTTGACCTTGATATGTTGTCAGCTCAGGAAATGAATATGAACTGTTTTTTGTTATTATTATTGTTATTAGTATTATTATTATATCATAGAGGTAGCACACTCAATCGATCTCACTACAGTATGTGTGAACAAAAATATGCAATCTCGTTTGCGAATAGCACACGGTTCGTTGATGAAAGCTGTGTGCCGACCAAACCCCGCCACCCCGCCCACGATCTGAGTCGTGCTTTCTGATTGGCCAGAACCCAAACCCCATGGATCGTACGTCTGCACTGTTGGATCTCCCAGATCGAACGGTAATCCTCACCCCTTTCGACATCACATGCAGTTCCGATTGTAATTTTATTTTTATTCAAAAAATGCACGTTAATCTCAAAAAATGTCTTAAATATAGCTAACGATACCTGAATATAAATGTTATGCTACTATGTTTATCATATCATGAAACTATATCATAATAAATATTATGCTACTATGTGTCATGCATGACAATATAAATAAAGTACTACATATGATACTAGCTACTCTATGATACTATGCATTAGAGCAAGTAAGTACACAATAGAGTGACATAAGACTAGCGATAATGGGTAGTAACATAGAATGTTACTAGTCTATGTTACTACATCTATAGTGGGGAGTAACATATGTGTAGTAACACGCAACACTTCATTTATTAGGCTATAGACTCATCTTGCCTTGAGATGTGTGATGTTACTCAGACTAGCCACAATGGGTAGTAACATAGACTAGTAACATGCCCATGTGTTACTAGTCTATGTTAGTACCTCTATAGTGGGGAGTAACATATATGTGTGGTAACATGCAACACTTCATTCATTGATATGTACTCCCTCCGTTCCATAATACATGCCTTCCATTTGTCAAAGTATAGATGTATCTAGACATGTTTTATTATATATTTTTGGACAAATGGAAGTCAAGTATTTTGGAACGGAGGGAGTACATGTGATGTTGCTCATTCTACTAGTAATTAGCTATGTTACTACTTTCCTCTCTTTCTTCATTTATTGCTTTCCACATCACCTACTTAATTTATCTACATATGTGTGATGTTACTACCTATGTTACTCCCATTGTGGGTAGTCTCATACTATAGTAAGACTATACCCACAGTGGGAGTAACATAGGAAGTAACATCACACATATCCACTTTCCTCCATTTCTTCATTTATTGCCTGCCACATCATCTATTTTATCTAGATATGTGTGATGTTACTACCTATGTTACTCCCACCGTGGGTAGTCTGGCTATAAGGAATAGAATAATATATATGTGCTTATTAGTTGGAGGAAAGAGAAGAGAAGTGGGCTCTTGGTTAGTAGAGCTAGCTGCAACACGAGACCCAAGACACTTTGTGAGGATGTAAGGTGGGCCAACTATTGATAAACTAGTACGTATATAAAACTTATTGTTGTACATGCCCGCTAAGAGGTTGGCTGTATATGACATGGCAACTTCTTATAGCCGACCCTTGGCTGTATTATTAACCATGCATGCTCTTAGTGAGGTAGCTAGTATATCATAGACGACTAGCTAGTATCAGACTAGCCATAGTGGGAGTAACTTCAGCAGTAACACCGACTCCAACTCAGCCAACTTGCTTATGAGTCAATAAGTTAATGAGCAGAGAGATAGTTTCAGTAACTTAGCTAGCTACTGTAGCATCACATGTCCCAATGCAATATGAGTCTGTAACCTAAGAAATGAAGCTTTGCATGGCACTGTACTTATGTTACTACCCACTATGAAGGTAGTAACATATATAGTCTAGAGATATGTGTATGTTACTAGTGTACTACTCTCCATTGTGGCTAGTCTCATACTCCCTCCTTTCCGGTTTAGGCTGGTTGTAATGGTATTATCATAAGAGGTATCATGCATGCCAACTAGACTTTCTAGATGATGTGGCACACAAGAGAGGATGTGGTATCATATCATGATACCGTGTCATATTAAATGTTGTACTACTACTTTGTGTGATGCATGAAAATTAGTAAGGCAACCTAAGATGTTAACTTATGATACTATGCATTACGGAAGTAGTATCCTAGCTACACTATCATATATATGCATGCATGATACTACTAGTATATATATAATACTCCCCATTACAACCAGCCTTATAGGGCTCAATTCATAAATACGGTCATCTATGATATATACTCCCTCCATAAACTAATATAAGAGCATTTAGGTCACTATTTAGTAATCTAAACGCTCTTATATATATTAGTTTACAGAAGGAGCTAGTACTACTCTATGATACCGTATCATGTTAAATGCGATGCTAATTTGTGTCATGCATGGCAATAAATATGATCTATATATGATACTATACTCTAGGTATTATACCATGCGCTATAATTAATTAAAGGTAGTATCATACACTAGTATCATATGTACTGTATTATTCATGATACTAGTATATGACACTCTCCACTATACTCATGATTTCTTACCGTGGAAAAAAATTGGAGGCGAAACGATGAACTCATGTTTTCATTCGAACAAAAATATGATGTTAGGTAATGTAAATGTTTTCAAAGAGCACACGGTTCACTCACAAAAGACGTGTTTCCACTAAACCGTGGCCGATGCAGCCCCCACCCCTCTGCCACACGCGCGATCTGAGTTGTGCATTTTGATTGGCCTGAAACCAAACCCCACGGATCGTACGTCTGCACCATTGGATTCTCCTTGATCGAAGGCCGATCCTCATCCCTATTGACAACACATGTACATGTTTTCGAATAGCCCCTCCCCAAAAATGTTTTCAAATAGCACATGGTTCACAAACGAAAGCTGTGTGCCTACCAAACCGTGGCCGATGCCCCCCTCGCTGCGTGCACGCTCTGAGTCGTGCATTCTGATTGGCCAGAACCCAAACCTCACGGATCGTACATCTGCACCGTTGGATGCTCCTAGATCGAACGACAATCCTCACCCCTTTCAACAGGAAATGCAGTCTGGCTAGGAATTGATTTCTATGCCAACATGCACGGTAAATGCCAAAAAATGTCTAACATATAGCACACGAGACCTGAAATGCACCAGCAAATCAAACCCGTGGTAAAATTGTGATTGGTTTACGTGTAAAAATTTAGAGGCGAAACGATGAACTCACGTCTTCATTTCAAACGAAATTATTCTGTTTGTGCACACGAGCGCTTAGAGGAAACCGTTTGCAAAGGCCTTTCCGCGCACGCGGCGACCGGGGATATTTTTCACCCTTTTCACCTAGGCCGCCAACACCCCCACCGTGCTCCCATGTTTCACTCAACTACTATACCCAATCTCCTTTGCCAGCCCCCTCCCCCAGATCCACAGCAGAACCCTCTCCAGCGCCTTCGTGCTCACCCCGGCCGTGTGCCCGCTCTTCGGCGTCCAGCCTACCTCCAGTGCCGTTCCCAACATGCGGTGGCCCGCGCCTCGCCGTCTTCGTTTTCTCGCCAGCCACCCTCGAGCATATCGATGCATTGACCCTCGCCTCTCCTGTGGTCCGGTCGGGTTTGCATTAATAAGCCTGTTAGTTACTGCTCTCCATCGCGATGAGGCATATTTCCGCGCAACCCCTCTTCCAATTCTGTACCGTATGTTCCCAAATTGGCTATAAATAATAGGTAGCATATATATGTTCATTATCTACCTTCCTTACTACATATAAGCTATATTTCTTCCAATAAGTTACTGCCTATTTACAGATCGTAGGCGCCCGAGTCACACAAACTTAACGAATTAGCCGTACATCTTCTTAGTTATTGTATGGCATGTTTAGAAAGCTTGATACAAAGTTGTTAGTTTTATGCTTATCCTCCTTTCCTGAGTTTCACATGTGTTCTTTGTAGACCGAGTAGCAGCGACATCACTCATTTAGGCCATCTATCTTCATCTAATTCGGACAACCCTAGGTCTTCATTAGATTGTGAGGGATCAAGTAGTCTTGAACGGGATAGAGCTGCAGCAATTACCCTTCCGGTCAGGACACGGAGGAATGCTCCAAGGAAGCCCACACACCATCCTAAAGGTGTATATGAAGTAACCGAGATTGATTTAAAGTCCTGGGCTCCAACTAAACCAGATAAAGCACGCATGAGGTTCAGGAGTGTGTGTGGATTTGTTGGTAGGGCAAGGCTCAACATTAATCTGCCGAGGTTTTGGAAGGATGACACAGGAACACGACGAAGGATAGTCCAGGAGATCATGGATCACTTCAATGTTCTAGAGCAGTGGAGAATGCAGGTGGAACACGCTACACTGAAGAAGGCTAGGGATGCTTGGAGAAATTGGAAGCACGTGTTGTACAAGAAGTACTTGAGTGAAGGCAAGGACCCAATCCCTACATACCCCCAAATTACAAGGGCGGACTGGGCAGAATTCAAAAGGGCCAGGGCAACTCCAGAGTTTGCTGCAAAGAGTTTCAAGCAATCAAAACTTCAGAAGAAGAACATACACCCCCATCGTATGGGTGTGGCAGGATACTATGGCATGAAACTGATATGGGAACAGGAGGACAAAGAAGCAGTAGCGGCGGGTGGGAATCCGGCCTTTAGGGAAATCAAGGGCAAACGCGCCAGAGACTACTTGCGGGCACGTGGAAATAGGCGTGATGACGGAACTTATTACTTTGAAAACGCACTTGACGCCAAACTATATGAAGTGATGGTAGAGGCTTCGAAGATCCCTGGAAGGTTCTAAAGGAACTCAGGGCCATGTGACATTCTGTTCATTGCTCTGGACACAAAAGAGCCCCCTAGCCGTGCAAGGGGTATAGGTCTTAATGTCCCACACAAGAGGGCTTTCACACTCAGCAAAGAAGAGAGGCTCAGCATGAAAAAGAGAGGAGTGAAATGAAGTAGAATGCATTGTTTGAAAAGTTGAAGGAGATTTATCTGGCTGTTCAAAAGGATGTTGAGGAGTCAATGATGATGCAGAAGACTCTAACACTGACAAATAGCCAACAGATGGGAGGGAAGGCGGGCATGGATGATGCTGCTTATTGCGCGACAACACTTCACAAGAGTAGTTGTGCATCAGCTGTCCCCAGCGACACTGAGACTGCAGCTGCCCGTGATGATGCTATATCTGGAATGAAAGACAGACTGAAGGGCATGCTTACACATTATGAAGGTACATTAAAATGTGCAACAGCCTGGGTTTTCCCATCCTTCTTGGAAGATGGCCTCTTCTTGGACAATGTGCCATTGAAGCCGGGTTGTGTGAAGTGCTACGTGACTGAAGTAAAGCCTGGATTCAATGAATTTGCCCTGAAGAATGTCCTAGGAGACTTCAATGAGCAAAGGACCTTGGGAGAAACACTATTACATCACATCTAGTGCCCACGAAAGGAAAGAGTTCATCAATGAGATTCCTGAAGCCCCACCAAGAGCAAGCACTGTCGCCCCTCAGATGGTGACACTCTCTTTGCCACAGCAGCTCTCGCGAGCTGATGGATCAACCTACGATCAGCCGGCCCGACTTTGTGGCGTACATGCCATGTCATCCTCCACACCAAGCAGCCAGTGGCAAGGCCTACAACTGCTGATGACGCACCACCGGTTCAGATGCCGGCCACTGAAGCAGCGGGGGGTGACCCAGTAGCAGCACATGCTCAGCAAACCAACATAGTGGAACAGACTGCTAAGCAGTCTGATGCTTCGGAACCACCTGCTAAGCAGTCTGTAGGTCCAGAACCGACTGCTCATCAGTCTATCGGTCTGCAGGCGTGTGATCAACATACCAATGTGTTAGCACTTCCTGCTTAGCAAACCAACGTGTTGGCACGACCTCCTTAGCACACCGACAAGTTGGCACCACCTATGCAAAAACCCGACATAGCATCAACGCATGGTCAGCAGTCCGATGCCTCTGCTCCTACAGCCCAACATTCTGTCACAGCAGCAACGCCAGCTCAGTGGTCCGGCATAGATAAACCATCTTCTAAGTAGTCCGTCCAAGCTTCTCCGTCTACTCGGCAGTCTACCGTGCAGGAAACCAGATGCTCTGCCAGAAATGCTTCAAGTACCAAGAAGGAAGTGGCCAAAAAGGCTACACCCACGACCACGAGGAAGCGTAGCGGGAGAGTGAAGAGGAAAGAGAATGATTGCCACTTACTTAAAGCACCGATCGCCCAGAACCAAATTAACAACAGATTGTTTGAATCAGGGAGTAATATTATTTCTGATGCCATGGGTGATGAAGAAGTACATTTGTTTCTTGCTAAAAATAAAGCAGGCATACTTGAAGCATGCAATTACGTCCACGGCCATCCATTTCTTGTTGGCGAATACTTTGATGAGTGCAGCTCCAGTTTCCCCGAGTTACATGAATATTGCATGGATCAAATGTCAGAAGGTCATCACCATTTGCTAGTCCACTACAACGGAGATCATTTCTGACACGATGATGGTTCCATCATTGTGAGTTTCGAGGACTTAAATCTCTTCTTCAACTTCAACATGCTCGATGCCACTCTTGTTAGATGCGTGATTTTGTAAGTACTTAACAAACTCTGATCAACTTCTCCATACAAGGCTATAAATGATAAACAGCTAACTGCATTTTATTCCTCTCAGGGGATTGAATGCACACAGAAGACCAAGTGAGAGGTTGTATTTCATAGATCCTGCATTAGAAAATGGCACAACATTACATGAAAAGGACCGACGGGACTGGGCCGTTAACACGGTATCGAAAACATGTCCCATGCAGAATCATTTCTCTGGCCATATCATGAAGGGTAAGTCAAGTAAATAACCACTCATACGCTGATTGTCTTTCAGATTTTGACATCATTCGTAAGTTAATGGCTTTCTTAATATATAGCAATCACTGGATATTGCTATTCATTGTTCCAAACAAGAACACAGTTTACTATGTCGATTCTCTCAAAGACTCTACAAACGCTCTGGATCTGACGCATCTTCAGCAATTCTTGGATGGGTATTGAATTCTATGATGTTGAAATTAATTTGCATTCATATATGGTTCAATAATTGATGTTGTCAAAATTCATCATCATTTGCAGTGTGCTTGCATTGTGGGAAACTAAAAGAGGGAACCTCTTCAAGAGGAAACTACCTCTGCAGCACGAGATCGTTTCTCCGGTAACACACCAAAATCCATTATTTTTGGAAAATTTACCCAACAGTCTGCAAATACCTTTCCTGACGCTAGTCAAATGTTCAAGCTTCTAAATAAACCTCTTTCTATTTTGCCCAAAGAAAAAATAATACATCTAACACCGGTTAGGTTGTTCCTAACAGGAGAAATACATGACTAATTTTGTACAAAAAATTTTAGTGTCCTCAGCAAGAAGCAGGGACCAACCTTTGTGGATACTATGTTTGCAGACACCTGATCCCCATATGCAAATCTGCTGATAGTTGTGACGATCCTCGCAAATTAGTACCAGTAAGTCTATCTTAATTAATATCTTCGACTCCACTCATATAGCACATTTTGATCTTAAAAATACTGCAGCTCATCTTAAAACTGAGAACCCTGAACCGCTCCCGGCTGGTGAATTGCTGATGGTTCGGAGATTTATTTGCGACTTCTTCCTGGATCACTTCATCAATCCCACTGGTAATAATGAAGATTTCAGCATGTGTTCTCCTGAAACATCGGGTAAGAGTTAGCCGCTAAACATATAACACATGGATCCATTGTTTTCCATCTGATGAGGTCTTCGTATTTCGTACACTATGATTAATTATGTAATGCATATATGTGCGGAAAAATCATTGGAATTTAGCTTCCATATGTTCAATTGCAATTGTTGCCAAATCCGATGAATATTCTTCCTGTGGACACTATTTGTTCAATTGAATATTGTGGTGAATTTGCTTTTTGCGTGCTCATTCAAAATGGGATATTTTTTTTATTTGTTCAATTGAATATTGTGGCGAATTTGCTTTTTGCGTGCCGATTCAAAATGGGATATTTTTGTTTGAACCTGGCAATTGCTCCGCACACTATCAGATTTCGGGTTCTAGTAAAACCCTTGAGGTTTGAACACTGGGGTGCGCACGAAGATCTCCCCCCCTCTAGCTTGTGCACATCATGCTCTCATGGCCTAGCTCGACGAACCCAAAGAACAAGAGGCACCGATGTGGTGTAATACCCTACTCCAGTGTGGTGTGGTGGATTACCTCTTAGGCTGTGGATGAATAGTTACAAGGGAAGAACAACCTCCTGAGGAGGGTGTTCTTGTGCTTGGCAAACTTGCGTGAGGCTATGGATGGAATGGCTCCGATTCAATCTGTCCCCCTTCCTATGGTGGTGGCTAGCCCTATTTATAGAGGCCCTGGTCCTCTTACCAAATATTGAGCGGGAAGGGATCCCACAATGGCCAAATTCGAAGGGAGAAAACGATGGTGATGCCGTCTTGGGCTCCACGGTGACCTCCGTCCTGCAGTCCTGCTGGTCTTTGTCTTGTTGCACTGATATGGAAACCTTTGCCTGATGCCTCGAGACTCCTCACCTGCGCTTGCCTCTTTAGCACCAAAGAGGAAACAAGGACACTACGCGCGCTGGCGCCCGCCTGGCGCCAGTCATCATGGCTTGCGTCACAGAAACCTCGCGAGGTATCCCTTGCCTTGATCTCTCCGCACCTCGTGACCAGCCTGGTGAGGCTGCCCCCGAGGAGGTCTTGTGTCGTCCGCCTTGTGAGGGTCTCAAGTGTTTGCTAGTGAAGATGGGCCATACAGGGACGTTGGTGTAGCCACGCTGTCTGTCGCAGGCAGGCAAGTCTGTGGACCCCTGTTCCCAGAATGCCGACAGTAGCCCCTGGGCCCAAGGCGCGCTCGGACTTGGCTTCGAGGCGAAGCTAAAGTGCTTGTTTGGAGCGCCACAGGCCCCAACAGCCTGTGGCCCCGGTTGGCGCATGGCGACTAATTGGACGTCGGCGTCTCCGCTTCGCCACGCTGCCTCGGCAACTGCCCGACTTGACGAGTCCTTGCTGCATGCAGAAAAAGATCATTGTTACCTTAGATCATGGAGGCTGGCGGTTGGCCTCCCCTTGGCCATAAATGGGAAGAGGGGGGTAGTGCCCCTGTCACCCATCTCTTCCTTTACTTCTCCCGCTCCGTCTTCTTCCTCGCTTCATCGCTTGCTGCATCGACCATGGCGCCGATACGGAGGTTCTCGGCCGCGGAGAAAGGAAAGGCTTCCTTGACGAGCCCGAGCCACTTCCGCCGAAGAAGAGGCTGTCCCATCGTTGCGACATTGTCGTGAGGCTGGAAGTGTTGCGACTATGGTACGATTGGCCACCTCCCAGGTACCCGCTGCCTTTGTACGCCCAAGATGAAGGCTCCGGAAGGAGGGGCGACGAGCGCCACCGCCCGCGCCATGTTCGTGGTCTCCGCACCGCGGTAACGCACGCCATTGCCCCAGGGGTCCATGTCGCGGACTCCTCGCACGAATTCATGCTGCGGGCGGCGATGGCTCCGCGCACTTGGATTCGCTTCCCGCAGTTCTTCTCCGTTGAGATGCTGCCGAGGGGCCCCCTTGATCTTTGGCTGCAGCATGACGACTGCGATGCCCCGGCAACGGGAGCGGAGGTTGAAGCCGTCTCTTCCGGGAGGATCTTCATGACACGTGGCTGGGGCGAGGTTGCTCGAGACTACCGTGCGGAAGGCACCCTCACCATCGACTTCGGCTACGACGACGTGTCCATGATGTTCTTAAAGGTCTTCGACAAGGAAGGCCGCTGCTTGGACTTCGTCCCTGAAGGGAGTCGCGAGGATGGCGTAGCAGCCGACGCCGAGCCTGCCCCTAGCCTCGCCAGCAACTCCTCCAGCGACAGCGATGACTCCTGGTGGTCCAGTGACTCTCCCGAGCTCATCGAGACTCCGGAGATGAGCGACGACAGCTACGTGCCCCCGAGATCTCGCCGGGCCCGGAGCAAGGCTGCAGCGTCCGGCCGCCGCGGTCGCTGATCTGGACGGGGTTGGCGCCGGCCTCCCGTGGCCCATCGTGGATGATGGTGTCGGCCGCCCCGGCGTGTGTAGATAGAGCTCCTAGGAACTCCCTTCTTTTTGTTCCCTGCGAGGAATCGAATTGACCCCGTGGGGGCGTGTAAAGGGTCTAATGACTTCTGTTCATACTATCCCTGCTATGAAAATTTGCGAATGCATGTCCTGCTAAGGCTCCGTCTCCCCTTTCCAACCCCGCGGCAGCTTTGTGCTTTACGGCGACAGGTCCGGTCCCCAGGCTGGCTGCAGCCGTCGCTGGTATGCCAGGCCGCGATGCCATGGTCAAGGCCGGGAGGTGAGCGGCCCAAGGTCCAGTAAGAGCTCCTGAGGTGCGATGCTCAAGAGGTCCCCTTTAGCGCGCTAGCAGTTATCTGAGGATGGGAAAGGGAGGCGACGTTTCCGCAGCAGGGTAGCGAAAGGCGTTGATCTTATGCTGTAGCGTTGGGTCGATCCAGGCGCAAGACTTATCTTGGCATTCCGAAGCTGGCTCCTCGTGTTGCACCAGACTTGTGCGTCGACCACTGTTGGGTAGCTAGGTTAGGCCCGTGCGAGCCTCCCCCTCTTCTCCATGCTCTTCTATGTGCTCTACGTCCTCAGGTCCCAGCCCTTAAGCGAGTTGAGCCGCCGCTGGTATGCCAGGTCGCGATACCGTGGTCAAGGCCAGGGGTGAGGGCTGGAGAGCCAGTAAGAGCTCCCGAATCGCGATGCTCAGGAGCCCCACTTTTAACGCGCATGCGAATTGCATGGGAGAAGAGGGAGCCCATGGTACCGACCGTCGTAGTCCTCAGGAGGTTCCTGCAAGTTAGCGCGAGGAAGAGCACAAATTTCCATGGTGATTGCCGGTCTGCCACTAGTTGCTTCGCAAGGAGGTGAAGCCACTTGAGGGTCTGGTGAGGTGACGTGTGCGGGCGTGCCACGAGCCAGAGCTCGATCGCTTAGATTTGTCAATGTTCCAGGGACGGACCCAAGCACAAGCACCGTGCCGACATGGGAGGTTCCCGTGGCAGGCAATAATCAAGCAGGTAGTGATGATATGTAGGTTATGCATGGAAAGCAAACTAGCTTAGGTAAATGCAAGAACGATACATGCCACTGGGTCGGACCCGAGTGGCCTGGGGATGATGCAACCCGAGGGTCGCCCCCAGCAGGGTGAATTAAAGATGTAAAAGGATACGAGCTGCAGGGACATACCCACGCGGCCTGGGAATGATGCAGCCCAGGGGTTGCTCCCAGCTAAATGAACTTCGAAAATGTTACCTAGTTTTGTTGTCGAAGGAGTGTTGGGGTAGCTGAAGACGTGCACTGAAGAAGTCGCTCCTCACGAGCCGTCGAGACCAAGAGCCTCGGGAGGCTCTAGAGGCTCAGCTGGCCTCTTGAGGACCGTCTCCATCTCCGCCAGGACTGCGTGATGCCTAGCCTCCTGACCTGCCAGAATACTCTGCAGGTTGCGCTGGAAGGTGGATTCCACGCTCGGCAGGCTGGACAACATGCGAACGTAGCTGTGAGGTGGGCCCTCACACCGTCCAGCATGCGAAGGCCGGAAGCGCTCCTGAGATGCGGCCCTGTTGAGCCCTGGGATGTCGATGCCGACGCGCAACTCACCACCCTCGCCTAGATGGGGAGCTACACCAGGTGGGCGACGGTCGCCGCGTATTGCCCTTGCTTCCTGAACCTCCTGAGTGGTCTTTACGATGAACTCCTGAGTGCCGGGCGCTCCTCGCCCGGTGTCCTCCTGAGGGAAACGTGCCATGAAGCACGCCTCCACATGATGCCCAAGCACCTCCCTCGTGATGTTGGCCAGGTCTGAGGCTCTCTAGAAGAGAGCTCCTGAGCCATGCCTGAGGAGGGTGCTGGGCGCGCCTCCCTATGCGAGGGAGGGAGGTGCCCGAGGCGCGGGCGCTGATCTTGAGGTGGCGCCACTGGAGGTGCCGCTGCTCTGAGGCCCAGTGTGGAGTAGCTTCTTCTTCTTCTTGGGGTTGGCCTCAGGAGGGTACTACACACCAGCGCTGTCAGGCTCTTCGACTGCTGCAGCTTGGAAGGTGTGCTCGAGGGAGCACACCGCGTCTCTTTCTTCGCAGGGGACTGTGATGATTCCGCCGCTTCCTGGCATCTTGAGGACGTTGTAGCCATGGTGGGTGACTGCCATGAGTTTGGCTAGCGCTGGGTACCCGAGGATGGCATTGTATGGTAGGCGGATGTGGGCGACGTCGAAGTCGACGAGCTTTGTGTGGTAGTTGTCGCGCTGACCGAAGGTGACAGGAAGAAAATTCGCCCTATCAGGGTGGTGGAGCCGTCAGTCACTCCTGAGTAAGGTTTGGTGGGCTGGAGCTAATGGTATGGCACTTGAAGGTTGTCGAACGTCTCGACGGACAGGACACTGAGCCCTGCGCCGCCGTTGATGAGGGTCTTGGTGACTTGGACATTGCTGATGACGGGTGAACAGAGCATCGGGAGGACACCGGCGGTTGCCGCACATTTGAGCTGGTCCGCCGAGCTAAAGGTGATGGCGTACTTGGACCATCTGAGTGGGCGCGTGGCCTTGAGCTTGGGGAGGGCTGCATTCACCTCACGAGAGAACTGCTTGAAGATTCACTAGGAAGCTAGGGCCTGAGCGCCACCCAAGACGCAGGTGATGGTGTGTGGCTCTTGGAAGCCCCCATCCCCTTTGTCTTTCTTGTGGTCGTCGTTCCTCCTTGGTGGTGGCAGCAGCGGAGGGAGACCAGGATTGCCCTGAGGATGTTCCTTGCGAGGCTGGTCCCTCCAGGCGCCCTCACGAGGCTGGTCCTGCTAGCGGTCTTCGCGAGGCTGGTCGCGCCACTCCTAGCGGGGCACACGGTCGTCCCAACGTCCTCCACCTCCTCGGCCGTTGCCCCGGTCGTTGCACTCGTGGCGTCGACCGAAGCGTCCATCTCGAATGGCCCTGAGCTCTTGAGAATCGTTGGTGTTGTGGCTACGCATGTTGTGGAAGGCGTAGAACGTACGGCTGCCCTGGGACGACTCGAGGAGGTCTCGGCTGCGCTTGGTGTCTGGTTCTTCCGCGAGTACGGCCACCCCTTTGAGCTTCACGTCCTTGTCCTTGGCCTTCTTCTCCCATGGATTCGCAGCAGGGAGCACGAGGAGGGAGAGACGCCCCTCCTCAGCTCTTGCACACTTGGTTGTTATGTTAAACAACTCCAAAGTCGTGCACAACTCCTCATGGATGGCAAGCTCTTCACTCATGTTGATGTCGCGGACCCCGTCGGAGAATGCTGAGATGATGGCCTCGTCTGTCACCTTGGGGATCTTGAGGCGCACGATGTTGAAGCGCTGGACGTACTTCTGCAGGGTCTCTCCAGGCAGTTGCTTGATGCGGCGCAGGTCACCCGCAGCCGGGGGGCGGTAGCGAGTGCCCTGGAAGTTGGCTATGAAGTGGTCGTGCATCTCATCCCAAGATGAGATCCAGCCCGGGAGCAGGTTCAGGAGCCATGAGCGAGCGCCGTCCTTGAGAGCCATGGGAAACCAGTTCCCCATGACCTTTTCATCGTTGTTGGCCGCATCGATGCTCAGCTCATAGAGATGCAAGAACTCCGCAGGGTCGAGGTAGCCGTTCCAGCGAGGAGGCATATCCGGCTTGAACTTTCTCGACCAGACGACGCTACGCAGCTCAAGAGTGAAGGTGCGATAGCCCACCATGGCCACCAGGGCCCGTCGTGGAGGCGGAGCTTGATCTTGGTGTCCCTACGCCACCACGGCAAGTGGCGCGTGGCCCTGCCGCTACATGCGATCCTGCCATGTTGGTGCTGGGAGCGATGGAGCGTTTTCATGCGGACGGGGACCTCTTGGCAGCTTCTATCTACGTGCGCGGGCACACGGCGCGGTGGATCACGCCATGGGACCGCACATCTTGGAGCGAGGACGCCGTCTTGACATGGAGGGGGTGGAGGCACTCCATGAACCGCGCGTCTCAGCGCGAGGGCGCCATCTTGATGCGAAGGGGGCGGAGGCGCTCCGTGAGCCACATCGCCCGCAGTCGGGGGTGGGCGAGGCATCAAGAGGGATGGTGCAAGAGAGCACCCCGCGGCGCTGACGAGCTCGGCAATGCGGTCCAAACAGTCCTCGTAGAAGTCGTTGACCGGGCGGTAACGCAGCAGCTCACGTGCCATGAGCAGCGCAGCTTGCGCGTCCGTGGTTGTGCGGCAAGCGTGAGATGATGAACCGGACGGAGTCCGCGACGGGGTGGTGGTGCGGCCGTCTCGCCGAACGGAGGGGTGCATTGAGGAGGCTTGTTGCTTGTTTGCCGCTAGGCCTGTAGCTGCGTTGGTGGCAGAACGACGGGGAGGTCCGCCAATAGGGGCTGTCTGAACAACACGGCTGGCGAGGGCGGCCCGGCGCTCAGCACGGGCCCGGCGAGCGTCGTCCATGAACTTGGTAGAGTGGCGAAGCGCGGATTGACAAGGGGGAAAGCTTCAGTGCACCCCTACCTGGCGCGCCAAATGTCGAATTTCGGGTTCCGACAAACCCTTGAGGTTCGAACACTGGGGTGCGCACGAAGATCTCTCCCTCCTCTAGCTCGCACACATCATGATCTCATGTCCTAGCTCGACGAACCCAAAGAACAAGAGACACAGAGTTTATACTAGTTCGGGCCACCGATGTGGTGTAATACCCTACTCCAGTGTGGTGTGGCGAATTGCCTTTTCGGCTGTATACGAATAGTTGATAGGGAAGAATAGCCTCCCGAGGAGAGGTGTTCTTGTGCTTGGCGAACTTGCATGAGTCTATGGATGGAATGGCTCCAGTCCAATCTGTGCCCCTTCCTACAGTGGTGGCTAGTCCTATTTATAGAGGCCCTTGTCCTCTTCCCAAATATTGAGTGGGAAGGGATCCCACAACAGCGAAATTCGAAGGGATACAACTAGTACAAGTTATCCTAACAAAAGTAGTCTTCTCTTGCCAAAGGCTCTGGTGGTGACGCCGTATTGGGCTCCACGGTGACCTGCATCCTGCCGTCATGCTGGTCTTGGTCTTGTTGCACCGATATGGAAACCTTTGCCTAATGCCTCGGGACTCCTCGCCTGCGCTTGCCTCTTTAGCACCAAAGAGGAAACGAGAACACTGCACGCGCTGGCGCCTGCCTGGCGCCCGCCTAGCTCCACTCGTCATGGCTTGCATCACAGAAACCTCACAAGGTGTCCCTTGCCTTGATCTCTCTGCCCCTCGCGAGCCAGCCTGGTGAGGCTGCCCCCGAGGAGGTCTTGTGTCGTCCGCCTCGCGAGGGTCTTGAGTGTTTGCTGGTGAAGATGGGTCGTACAAGGCTGCTGGTGGAGCCACGCTGTGGGCCGCAGGCAGGCAAGTCTGGGGACCCCCGTTCCCAGAATGCTGACACACACGGTTCAAATAAATGAGTGTGTGCGATCCACATCGGACAGCATACGTCAATCGTAGCGGAACCGTCGGTGCTACACAACATATCGCAAATGATTTGCAGCGCTACTACATGTACATAGGTTCTTTGGAACCGTTTGTGATATGGCGTTATCGCAGACGAGAACTGGGAGTAAACTGTGCCCAATGGAAAATACAATCTGTCGGCGTCCTGGGAACGGGGGTCCCCAGTCTTGCCTGGCTGCGACCCAGAGCGTGGCTCCACCAGTGGCCCTCTACAGCCCATCTTCACCAGCAAAAACTCAAGACCCTCGCGAGGCACCAAGCCTCACGAGGCAGACGACACAAGACCTCCTCGGGGTCAGCCTCACTAGGCTAGTTCGCCAGGGGCAGAGAGATCAAGGCAAGGGACACCTCGCGAGGTTTATGTGATGCAAGCCATGACGACTGGAGCCAGGCGGGCGCTAGTCGGCCGCCAGTGTGCGCAGTGTCCTTGTTTCCTCTTTGGTGCTGAAGAGGGAAGTGCAGGTGAGGAGTCCCAAGGCACCAGGCAAAGGTTTCCATATCGGTGCAAGAAGACCAAGACTAGCAGGACGACAAGATGGAGGTCACCGTGGAGCCCAAGACGGCGTCACCACCAGAACCTTTGGCAGGCGAAGACTACTTTTTTCAGGATAACTTATACTAGTTGTCTCTCTTAGAATTTGGCCGTTGTGGGATCCCTTCCCTCTCAATATTTGGGAAGAGGACCAGGGCCTCTATAAATAGGACTAGCCACCACCGAAGGCAGGGGGATTAGATCCAGTTCATTCTCAACCACACAAGTTCACCAAGCACAAGAACACCTCTCCTCAGGAGGCTATTCTTCACTTGTAACTGTTCATCCTTAGCCCGAGAGGCAATCCACCAGACCACACTGGAGTAGGGTATTACACCACGTCGGTGGCCCTAACCACTATAAACTCTTATGTCCTCTTGTTCTTTGGGTTCGTCGAGTTATGCCGTGAGATCATGATGTGTGCGAGCTAGAACGGGGAGAGATCTTCGTGCACACCCCATTGTTCGAACCTTGAGGGTTTTGCCGAAACCCGAAATCCGACATTTGGCGTGCCAGGTAGGGGTGCGTCGGAGCTTCCCTTCCGCCAATTGATCCGCTGACACTCCGCATTTCCGATGTCCGGTGACCCGAGGACCAACGTTGACCGATGGGCAGCTTGGCCGGCCCGGGTGGCGTCGTCCGCCCAATAAGACCTCAACCCTGCGCCCCAGGTGCCACGTGCACCGCAAAACGCTGGGGGCGCGGGTGGCGCGGTCAAACACCATCCACCCTTACTCCACGACAAGCGCGGGGAGCTGCAAGGGCCTCAAGCTACGCTGCGGCCACAGAGCCGCACACCCAGCGGGAAAAACGCAAACATGAGGGCCGCGCTCATGATGGCTTGGGACCTGCTGCGATGCCGGCTGATGGAGAGCGGCCGGGATGCATTGCTGGACCGTGTCACCGAACTACTGGACGCCGCAGCCTCGGGAGCACCGCCCTTCTGCTCCCTGCTTACGCTTCAGGCCACGGCCGGATCGCATGGTGGGCCTCGCCGCGCCCGCGTGCCCCCAGGCACGCCAGGAGGCTTCATTGACACCAGCGTGACCAGCAGCACCGGACGCCCAATCGCACCTGCGCCACCTCCGATGAGCGCGGGCACGTGCGTTGCCACCCGCGGCCCCAGCGGAGTGCCGCCCTACCATTTTTAGGGCGGTGCGCTGGGCCTGGCAACATGGAGTGTGGTGCACTTCGGCGAGGTCTTCGGGGCAACGGCCTCGGAGGCCTACATGCCCTGCATGATGGACCAGGAGTATGCGCTGGAAGACGACCCTGGCTCGTTCCTCGAGCCAGGCTGGGAGGTGGAGGCTCTAGAAGCTGAGGCCTTCCAGGAGCCCCCTGGGAGCCTCGCTAACCATGCCGGCGACAACAACTATAGGATACCACCAATATCTCAGGAGCAAGCTTACGCCAACCATGGGTCGCATGAGGATCAGCTCACAACGGCGGATGATGGCCCCAGCTCAACGGCCCCCTTCCACCAGGAGGAGCACACTGGGGGCTGCAGGGAAGGAGCTGGGAGCAAGGTCCCTCCCCGCATCGCACAGAGCAGGGCGTCCCTCGGAGGTAGGCCCTCTGCTGGGGAGGTGCTGGTGAGCCTTCCCTCGGCAGAGGACCCGTGGTCGTCGAGGGTGTCGTTGGCGTCCCCTTTTGCCCTTGGTTTCGTCCTGGTTTCCGGACACACCAATGGTGGTCGAGGGTGGCGCAAGGCGGGGCCCTTGTTTGGCGATATGAAGTGAGGCTCGCGCCTGTGAAGATCTCCGCTCGTGACACTCTCACGTAATAATGAGTGTAGCTATACTTGCCCCGAAGTCTCAGGAGTGCCACCCTCGGGCCTTGGGGGCTCCCTCCCACGTCCTAGTGGCAGCACTTAGCTCCGCACTGGTGAGAAGACAAGAAGACTAGACTAGGCACCGGACACAGCCATTTCCTTTTAATCTCTTTTCTGTAGCCCTGTTTTCTGGCTTTGGATTTAAATTTGAGGTTGAATTTTCATTGGTATGCGCGGGGGGGGGGGGGGGGGGGGGTGCCTTTTCTCGTTCATATGATTTCTTGCAATCTGGTTCCTTGCCCTGATTCGGAGTTCGCACATGCTGCCTCCCCCCTCATGAGCTCCTCGCTAGCGTGGGCTAGGCGCGGCGCATGCGCGCTGCGCGCACGTCCTTCCATGGCTGGTTCTTGCTTCTCGCGAGGCCCTCTCGGACGGATCGGCAGGCCTCTCAAAAGCTCACGACCTCACGAGACAGTCCGGAACTGGCCCTGACTAAGGTAAACTGCAGCAGTAAGCTCGCGACGGGACTCGCGGGCTCATAAAAACACATCTCCAGCTTGGCCTAAGTAATAGAGCCAGTGATTTGTTTATGTGAGGGGCTCCCCCTCCCAAAATGCTCAACTTTCACATGCAGGATCAACGACAAGGATGCACGGGCTTAATTGGACATATTGCTCATGCGTCCTCTGGGTCGCCCTTAGACGCGTCGCTAGCATCGCCGTCACCATCGCTGGCATCACCATCGTCGGCGCCACCATCACCATTGCCGGCGTCGCCCACACCATCATCGACCACATCACCTTCATCTGCCGTGACCACCACCACGTCGTCCTCAGAGGTGAAGGCCCTGACTAGAGCATCCACATTGTCTTCTACCTAGGGCGCCAGGTCGCCCCGGATGGCCTCAGGCACGGGGGCAATGGTGGCGTCAAAATAGAAGTTGGGGTAGGTGTTCTGGAGGTGGCTGAAGATGCGGGAGAATGCGTGCCTGAGCATGCTGCAGCTCCTCTCTTCAACAAGCTCACAAGCCCTCTCAGATCGATTCTCCAGACGTATCACCATATCGGTGAAGAAGTGGAGGTGACTGGCGTAATCGTTCGAGTGGGGATGAGGGGCATCTTCATTGCAGATGGTGCCCAGCGCCGCGTTGGCTCTGATCCTAAGACTTTGGAGCATGGGGCATGCTCGCGCTCCAACGTCCGCCACCGGAGCGCTTCCTCCCTACTCTGCCGCACGGTGAACTCGGCGCTGGCGCCCCGCTGCTGAAGAGAAAGCAGCTCGACGCGGGCGGAGGCCAACTCAGCTTGCACTAAGATCAGGGTGGCTGCGGCGGCTTCCTCACGCTGTCCTGCCTCAGCCAACCCCGACTTGAGGGCAGTAGTCCTGCCCGCTGCTTCGGCTTCCACAAGCTTCAACTTCAAGTCGTACCTACCCACAAGATCTGCACGAGCCTCGGCCACCCGACAATCGACCTACTCCTGGGCCTTGGCCTCGCGCGTGCCGACATCATCCTTTGCTTGGGCGACTTGGCGCTACCTCATCTCCAACCGCTCAAGCTCAAGGCTGCGCTCCGTAGCTTCCAGCGCCAGTGCTTCCTCGCGCCTCAGGATCCCTTCCTCCTCGGCAGGTGTCCCCTTCATTGATGTTAGGGCGGCCATGCGCACCTCCACTTGCTGCTCCAGGGAGGCACTCCAGGCATGGAGCTCCCACGCAAGTTTCTCTGCAATCTCGCGGCGACAATCGGCTTCACGGGCTTCTTCCAAGGCTCGAGCGCAGGCCTCACGCAAGGTCGCAAGAGACGCCTCGTCCTTCACATTATCAAGCTCGCTCTAGTGGTGCCCGAGGTTGATGGCCACCTTCGGTTTATGCCGCTCCTCCATCAGCCGAAGACCCTCGGCCTCGAGGCACATGTCTACATCCACGAGTTCTCCGCCAAGCCAGCTCATCGAGCCCATCACCTCCCAAAAGAGCTCGTGGCGGACGACACTCCGTTCATGCGCAAACTTGAGTGTGCGGCCAATTCCGTCCTCCACAGCGGGGGTCGCCGACGGGATCCAAAGCGGCTCGCTCCTTTTCCGCAGTGGTCTAGGGGCTGGCACCCCCCCCCCCCGGTCGCCGACTAGGCTTCGGCGGGAGCCCGTTTGAGTTGAGGCTTGCTACTCGAAGAAGAAACCAAGACCGAAGCCATCCAACCGCCGTATACAACCAGAGAAGGAGCCCTTGGCACGCTTGTCACACCCGAGGGAGGCCACGAAGAAGAGACGGCAGGAGCGCGGGCTCGAGGTGCCAAGCTAGCGTGTCTACCTCTCCGGCCGACCTCGTGCCGGGGGCAGCATGCTGGCTTGGGACGCTCAAGGCGAGCGGGAGATTCGAGGCAGGAGGATGTTTCTTCCTGGGAGGATTCACTGCCTTAGAAGATGGGATCCTGAAGAGTCACCGCCAGGAAGGGAAGCGGCACTCATGGAATTACAAAGATAAGGTACTTACTCATCTATGGTGATGTACTTCCTCTGTTTCAACGGCCGGAAGGCGCCGCTGCTGCAGCTTGGGGACCCCTTCCTTTTGCCGAGCGCATCAAAGTCTACATGGAGCCGGCCGAAGCATTGGACGTGGTGACCAGCACAAGGCGGGGCTGATGAAGCTCCCGAGGAGGCATCCTCAGGAGCGCCAAGGTAGGGAGAGCCATCAGGTTCCGCCTCGCGATGACCTCCTGAGGCCTCAGGAGCTTCGACCTCTGGAGCAGCAGATTGTGTCGCCCCCTCAACTGCCACCCCAGACCGAGAGTCACGGGCTCCCAGAGATGGCGCCTCAGGAGCCACGGGCGGCGTCGACACCTCGGCACCCGCGCCTCTAGCCTCCAGTGGTGCTTGCCCCCTGCGTCCACTCTTGGGGCATGTCCGGCACCGGCTACAAGGAGGGGAACCACGGTGACAGGGTTCCCGCGGGACCCCTCAAGGCCGACCGGACGCAGCCCCCATTCTTCAAAGGGGCATATGCCCCATGAACTCCACCCTGTTTGAGCAATGGTACAATAGACAACCCTCCAGTGGTATATCGGCTAGTGAGGGGTCGCCCGCTAGGACCTCAAGCACTGTTCTTCGTGCCTCAAGCGGAAGCCCCAACTCTTGAAGCCTCATGTGATCCTAGCCGACAAACAGGGCCCACATCGGCTAGGAATGGCGCTGGAGTGGGGCGATGCGGCATCGGAGGAACTCCTTCATCACCATGGGCGTGGTCAAGCCAAGATCTTTCAACCTCTTCAACCGGAGCCAGATGAAGGCGAGGCGGGGGCTCATAAGCTTCTCATGAGCCCAGCCGGAGCTGGGGACTACAGGTGCCAATGGAGGCAAGAGCAAAGGGTTGAGCACTCCGACATCCACATACACCCACTTCATTCGGAACCCGCACACAGACGGCGGGAGTTCAAAGTTAATCCCCGAGCTGGCCGTTGCCGCCACGGCCTGATACGTCCATTTTGCATCATGCTTTTATATCAATATTTATCGCATTATGGGCTGTTATTATGCATTATGTCACAATACTTATGCCTATTCTCTCTTATTTTACAAGGTTTACATAAAGAGGGAGAATGCCGGCAGCTGGGATTTAGGGTTGGAAAAGGAGCAAATATTAGAGACCTATTCTGCACATCTCCAAAAGTCCTGAAACTTCACGGGAGCACGTTTCAAAATATATAAAAAATATTGAGCGCAAGAAGTACCAGAGGGGGGCCACTCACCAGCCATGAGGGTGGGGGCGCGCCCTACTCCCCTGGGCATGCCCCCTTCCTCGTGGCCCCCTGGTGTCCCTCCGATGCCCATCTTCTACTATATGGAGTCCTTCGTTGAGGAAAAAAATAATAAGCACGCTTTCGGGACGAGACTCCGCCGCCACGAGGCGAAACCAATCTAGGGCTCTGGCGGAGCTGTTCTGCCGGGGACACTTCCCTCCGGGAAGGGGAAATCATCGTCATCGTCATCACCAACGATCCTCTCATCGGGAGGGGATCAATCTCCATCAACATCTTCACTAGCACCATCTCCTCTCAAACGCTAGTTCATCTCTTGTATCCAATTCTTGTCTCTAAGTCTGGGATTGGTACCTGTGGGTTGCTAGTAGTGTTGCTTACTCCTTGTAGTTGATGCTATTTGGTTTATTTGGTGGAAGATCATATGTTCAGATCATATATGCATTAATACCCCTCTGATTATGAACATGAATATGCTTTGTGAGTAGTTACGTTTGTTCCCGAGGACATGGGAGAAGTCTTGCTATTAGTAGTCATGTCAATTTGGTATTCGTTCGATATTTTGATGAGATGTATGTTGTCTCTCCTCTAGTGGTGTTATGTGAACGTCGACTACCTGAGACTTCACCATTATTTGGGCCTAGAGGAAGGCATTGGGAAGTAATAAGTAGATGATGGGTTGCTAGAGTGACAGAAGCTTAAACCCTAGTTTATGTGTTGCTTCGTAAGGGGCTGATTTGGATCAAAATGTTTCTTGCTATGGTTAGGTTTACCTTAATACTTTTGTTGTAGTTGCAGATGCTTGCAATAGAGGTTAATCATAAGTGGGATGCTTGTCCATGTAAGGACAGTACCCAAGCACCGGTCCACCCACATACCAAATTATCAAAGTACCGAATGCGAATCATATGATCGTGATGAAACCTAGCTTGACGATAATTCCCATGTGTCCTCGGGAGCGCTTTTCTCTATATAAGAATTTGTCCAGGCTTGTCCTTTGCTACAAAAAATATTGGGCCACCTTGCTGCACTTTATTTACTTTTGTTACTTGTTGTTCGTTACAAATTATCTTATCACAAAACTATCTGTTACCTATAATTTCAGTGCTTGCAGAGAATACCTTGCTGAAAACCGCTTATCATTTCCTTCTGCTCCTCGTTGGGTTTGACACTCTTACTTATCAAAAGGACTACGATAGATCCCCTATACTTGTGGGTCATCAAGACTCTTTTCTGGCGCCGTTGCCGGGTAGTGAGGCGCCTTTGGTAGGTGGAATTTGGTAAGGAAAATTTTATATAGTGTGCTGAAATTTACTATCACTTGTTACTATGGAAAGTAATCCTCTGAGGGGCTTCTTCGGGGTATCTTCACCCCAACCAGTAGAAAAAAGAGTTGCTCCTCAACCTACTGAACCTACTGAAAATGAAAATGTCTGCTTTGAAATTCCTTCGGGTATGATAGAAAAACTGCTAGCTAATCCTTTTGCAGGAGATGGAACATTACATCCTGATGAGCACCTAATATATGTGGATGAAGTTTGTGGATTATTTAAGCTTGCAGGTATGCCCGATGATGTTATCAAGAATAAGGTCTTCCCTTTATCTTTGGAGGGAGATGCATTGACATGGTATAGACTATGTGATGATATGGGATCATGGAACTACAAACGATTGAAATTGGAATTTCATCAGAAGTTTTATCTTATGCATCTTGTTCATCGTGATCGTAATTATATATATAATTTTTCGCCTCGCGAAGGAGAAAGCATCGCTCAAGCTTGGGGGAGGCTTAAATCAATGTTATATTCATGCCCCAATCATGATCTCTCAAGAGAAATGATTATCCAAAATTTCTATGCTCGACTTTCTGATAACAATCGCACCATGCTCGATACTTCTTGTGCTGGCTCGTTTATGATGAAGACTATTGAATTCAAATGGGATTTATTGGAAAGAATTAAACGCAACTTTGATGATTGGGATCTCGACGAAGGAAAGGATTCAGGTATGACACCTAAGTTTGATTGTGTTAAATCTTTTATGGATATTAATGTTTTCCATAAATTTAGCACTAAATATGGACTTGACTCTGAGATAGTAGCTTCTTTCTGTGAATCTTTTGCTACTCATGTTGATCTCCCTAAGGAGAAGTGGTTTAAATATCATCCCCCCATTGAAGTAAAAGTAGCTGCACCTATTAAAGTTGAAGAAAAGACTGTCACTTACAATGATCCTATTATTCCCACTGCTTATGTTGAGAAACCACCTTTTCCTGTTAGGATAAAAGATCATGTTAAAGCTTCAACTGTGGTTCATAAAAGCAATATTAGAACCTATACACCTCTTGAGAAAGTTATAGTTGGACCTAATATTGCTATTATTAAGGATCTCTTGGCTGATAATATTGATGGGCATATTATTTATTTCTGTGATGAAACCGCTAGAATTGCTAAACCTTGTGCTAAAGATAAACATAGACCTGTTGTAGGCATGCCTGTTATTTCTGTTAAAATAGGAGATCATTGTTATCATGGCTTGTGTGATATGAGTGCTAGTGCTAGTGCAATACCTATTTACCTATACAAAGAAATTATGCATGATATTGCTCCCGCTGAGTTAGAAGAAATTGATGTCACCATTAAACTTGCCAATAGAGATACTATTTCACCAATGGGAATTGTTAGAGATGTTGAAGTATTATGTGGGAAAACTAAATATCCTGCTGATTTTCTTGTTCTTGGTTCCCAACAAGATAGCTTTTGTCCCATTATATTTGGTAGACCCTTCTTAAAAACTGGTAATGCTAGGATAGATTGCAAAAAGGATGTTATTACTATTGGTTTATGTGATATGTCTCATGAGTTTAAATTTTCTAAATTTCGTAGACAACACCGTGAAGAAGAATTGCCTAGTAAAGTGAAATTATTGGTCTTGCTTCTATTGCCGTAAGTCCTAGTGATCCTTTAGAACAATATTTGCTAGACCATGAAAATGATATGTATCTGTTGAAAGAAGGGAAATAGATGATGTGTTCTTTAAACAGGGACCTATTCTGAAACACAACTTGCCTGTTGAAATCTTAGGGGACCCTCCTCCACCCAAGGGTGATCCCGTGTTTGAGCTTAAACCATTGCCTGATACTCTTAAATATGCTTAACTTGATGAAAAGAAGATATATTCTGTTATTATTAGTGCTAACCTTTCAGAGGAGGAAGAAAAATTATTCAAAACTCTGAGGAAGCACTGTGCTGCTATTGGATATACTCTTGATGATCTTAAGGGCATTAGTCCCACTCTATGTCAACATAAAATAAATTTGGAGAAAGATGCCAAGCCAGTTATTGATCACCAACGACGACTGGATCCTAAGATGAAAGTAGTGGTAAGAAAAGAAATACTAAAGCTTCTTGACGCAGGTATAATTTATCCCATTGCTGATAGTCAGTGGGTAAGTCCTGTCCGTTGTGTTCCTAAGAAGGGAGGTATTACTGTCATTCCTAATGATAAAGATGAATTGATTCCGAAAAGAATTACTACAAGTTATAGGATGGTAATTGATTTCCACAAATTGAATAAGACTACTAAAAAAGATCATTACCCCTTACCTTTTATTGATCAAATGCTAGAAAGATTATCCAAACGTAGACATTTTTGTTTTCTAGATGGTTATTCTGGTTTCTCTCAAATACCTGTGTTAGCTGATGATCAATATAAGACCACTTTTACTTGCCCTTTCGGTACTTTTGCTTATAGACGTATGCCTTTTGGTTTATGTAATGCACCTGCTACCTTTCAATGATGCATGATGGCTATATTTTATGATTTTTGTGAAAAGATATGTGAGGTATTCATGGATGATTTCTCTGTTTATGGATCCTCTTTTGATGATTGCTTAAGCAACCTTAATCAAGTTTTATAGAGATGTGAAGAAACTAACCTTGTCTTGAATTGGGAGAAATGCCACTTTATGGTTAATGAAGGTATTGTCCTGGGGCACAAAATCTCTGAAAGAGGCATTGAAGTTGGTAAAGCTAAAGTTGATTCTATTTAAAAGATGTCGTGTCCCAAGGACATCCAAGGTATAAGAAGTTTCCTTGGTCATGCTGGTTTTTATAGGAGATTCATTAAGGACTTCTAAAAAATTTCTCGGTGTCTGAGTAATTTATTACAAAAATATATATCATTCGTCTTTGATGATGATTGTGTAGAAGCCATTGAAATACTTAAGAAAGCATTAATCTCTGCACCTATTGTTCAGCCACCTGATTGGAATTTACCTTTTGAAATTATGTGTGATGCTAGTGATTATGATGTAGGTGCTGTTCTAGGGCAAAGAGTTGATTAGAAATTAAATGTTATTCAATATGCTAGTAAAACTCTAGACAATGCTTAGAGGAATTATGCCACTACTGAAAAAGAATTTTTAGTAGTTGTATTTGCTTGTGATAAGTTCAGACCTTATATTGTTGATTCTAAAGTAACTATTCACACGGATCATGCTGCTATTAAATATCTTATGAAAAATAAAGATGCTAAACCTAGACTTATTAGATGGGTTCTCCTGCTACAAGAATTTGATCTGCATATTATTGATAGAAAGGGAGCTGAGAACCCCGTTGTAGATAACTTGTCTAGGTTGGAAAATGTTCTTGATGACCCACTACCTATTGATGATAGCTTTCCTGATGAACAATTAAATTTCATAAATGCTTCTCACACTGCTCCATGGTATGCTGATTATGCTAATTACATTGTTGCTAAGTTTATACCACCTAGTTTCACATACTAGCAAAAGAAAAAGTTTTTTTATGATTTAAGACATTACTTTTGGGATGACCCACATCTTTATAAAGAAGGAGTAGATGGTGTTATTATACATTTGTGTACCTGAGCATGAATAGGAACAGATCCTACGCAAGTGTCACTCCGAAGCTTATGGAGGACACCACGCTGGAGGTAGAACTGCAAATAAGGTACTGCAATCCGGTTTTTATTGGCCTACTCTCTTCAAGGATGCCCGTAAGTTTGTCTTATCCTGTGATGAATGTCAAAGAATTGGTAATATTAGTAGACATCAAGAAATGCCTATGAATTATTCACTTGTCATTGATCCATTTGATGTTTGGGGCTTTGATTATATGGGACCTTTTCCTGCCTCTAATGGATATACACATATTTTAGTTGTTGTTGATTATGTTACTATGTGGTCAGAAACTATTCCAACTAGTAGTGTTGATCATAATGATAACCCACAAGTATAGGGTATCGCAACGGTTTTCGAGGGTAAAGTATTCAACCCAAATTTATTGATTCGACACAAGGGGAGCCAAAGAATACTCTCAAGTATTAGTAGCTGAGTTGTCAATTCAACCACACCTGGAAACTTAATATCTGCAGCAAAGTATTTAGTGGCAAAGTAATATGATAGTAGTGATAACGGTAACAAAAGGTAACAGTAGTAAAAGCAATGTTTTTGGTATTTTGTAGTGATGATAGCAATAGCAACAAGAAAGTAAATAAGCGAAGCACAATATATGGAAAGCTCGTAGGCAATGGATCGGTGATGGAGAATTATGCCGGATGCGGTTCATCATGTAACAGTCATAACCTAGGGTGACACAGAACTAGCTCCAGTTCATCAATATAATGTAGGCATGTATTCCGAATATAGTCATACATGCTTATGGAAAAGAACTTGCATGACATCTTTTGTCCTACCCTCCCGTGGCAACGGGGTCCTTACGGAAACTAAGGGATATTAATGCCTCCTTTTAATAGAGAACCGGAACAAAGCATTAACACATAGTGAATACATGAACTCCTCAAACTACGGTCACCACCGGTAAGTATCCCGATTACTGTCACTTTGGGGTTAACGGATCATAACACATAATAGGTGACTATAGACTTGCAAGATAGGATCAAGAACACTCATATATTGATGAAAACAAAATAGGTTCAGATCTGAAATCATGGCACTCGGGCCCTAGTGAAAAGCATTAAGCATAGAAAAGTCATAGCAACATCAATCTCAGAACATAGTGGACACTAGGGATCAAACCCCAACAAAACTAACTCGATTACATGATAGATCCCATCCAACCCATCACCGTCCAGCAAGCCTACGATGGAATTACTCACGCACGGCGGTGAGCATCATGAAATTGGTGATGGAGGATGGTTGATGATGATGATGGCGACGGATTCCCCTCCCCGGAGCCCCGAATGGACTCCAGATCAGCCCTCCCGAGAGGTTTTAGGGCTTGGCAGCGGCTCCGTATCAAAAAACGCGATGAATTCTTCTCTCTGATTGTTTTCTCCACGAAACACAATATATGGAGTTGGAGTCGGAGAGGCAACAAGGGGCCCACGAGGTAGGGGGGCGCGCCCTAGGGGGGCAGGCATGCCCCCCACCCCTGTGGGCAGGTGGTGGGCCCCCTGACCTTCATCTTTTGTAGGTATTTTTCATATTTTCTGAAAAGTGCCTCCGTGAAGTTTCAGGTCATTTCGAGAACGTTTGCTCCTGCACATAAATAACACCATGGTAATTCTGCTGAAAACAACGTCAGTCCGGGTTAGTTCCATTCAAATCATGCAAGTTAGAGTCCAAAACAAGGGCAAAAGTGTTTGGAAAAGTAGATACATTGGAGACGTATCAACTCCCCCAAGCTTATACCTTTGCTTGTCCTCAAGAAATTCAGTTGACAAACTGAAAGTGATAAAGAAAAACTTTTACAAACTCTGTTTGCTCTTGTTGTTGTAAATATGTAAAGCCAGAATTCAAGTTTTCAGCAAAGATTATAACTAACCACATTCACAATAACGCACAGATCTCAAGTTTACTCATATCAATAGCATAATCAACTAGCAAGCCATAATAATAAATCTCGGATGACAACACTTCCTCAAAATAATCATAATATGATATAAGAAGGTGGTATCTCACTAGCCCTTTCTGATACCGCAAAACATAAATGCAGAGCACCTTTAAAGACCAAGGACTGACTAGACATTATAATTCATGGTAAAAGAGATCTAGTCAAGTCATACTCAATGTAAACTAACAATAATGAATGCAAATGACAGCGGTGCTCTCCAACTAGTGCTTTTTAATAAGAGGATGATGACTCAGCATAAAAGTAAATAGATAGGCCCTTCGCAAAGGGAAGCAGGGATTTGTAGAGGTGCCAGATCTCGGTTTTGAAACAAAGGTGAATAATATTTTGAGCGGTATACTTTCATTGTCAACATAACAACCAAGAGATGGCGATATCTTCGATGCTACACACATTATAGGCGGTTCCCAAATAGAATGGTAAAGTTTATATTCCCCCTTCCACCAACAAGCATCAATCCATGGCTTGCTCGAAACAACGAGTGCCTCCAACTAACAAGAGTCTCAGGGGGAGTTTTGTTTGCAATTATTTCGATTTAGTTTGCATAAAGCATGGGACTGGGCATCCCGGTGACCAGCCATTTATCTCGTGAGTGAGGAGCGGAGTCCACTCCGCTTGAGAATAACCCGCCTAACATGGAAGATATAGACAACCCTAGTTGATACATGAGCTATTCGAGCATACAAAACATGATATTTATTTGATGGTTTAGAGTTTGGCACATACAAATTTACTTGGAACGGCAGGTAGATACCGTATATAGGTAGGTATAGTGGACTCATGGGGTTTAAGGGATTGGATGTACAAGCAGTATTCCCGCTTAGTACAGGTGAAGGCTAGCAAAAGACTGGAAAGCGACCAGCTAGAGAGCGACAACAGTCATGAACATGCATTAAAATTAATCAACACCGAATGCAAGCATGAGTAGGATATAATCCACCATGAACATAAATATCGTGAAGGCTATGTTGATTTTGTTTCAACTACATGCGTGAACATGTGCCAAGTCAAGTCACTTAAATCATTCAGAGGAGGATACCACCCTATCATACCACATTATAACCATTTTAATAGCATGTTGGCACGCAAGGTAAACCATTATAACTCATAGCTAATCAAGCATGGCACAAGAAACTATGATCTCTAATTGTCATTGCAAACATGTTTATTCATAATAGGCTGAATCAGGAACAATGAACTAATCATATTTACAAAAACAAAAGAGGTCGAGTTCATACCAGCTTTTCTCATCTCAACCAGTCCATCATATATTGTCATAATTGCCTTTCACTTGCACGACCGAACGATGTGAATAATAATAATAGTGGACGTGCATTGAACTAAGCTGGAATCTTCAGGCATTCAATAAATAGGAGAAGACAAGACAATATGGGCTCTTTTGTCAGGTAAACAATAATGCATATAAGGGCCACTTCAACAATTTAATTATGGTCTTCTCCTATCGACCCCCAAAGAAAAGAAAAGAAATAAAACTATTTACACGGGAAAGCTCCCAACAAGCAAAAGAAGAACAGGAAATATTTTTGGGTTTTCTTTTTAATTATTACTACAAGCATGTAAATTAAACTAACTAAAAGCTACAACTATTTTTTTGGTTTTTCTTAAGGTTTATTAAACACACAAGAAGAAAGCATAAAAAGGGAAATAAACTAGCATGGATGATACAATGAAAAAGTATGAGCACCGACATCTAGCAATGAGTGTGTGAACATAAATGTAATGTCGGTGGGAAATACATACTTCCCCAAGCTTAGGCTTTTGGCCTAAGTTAGTCTATGGCCATGGTTGGCCTGGCGGATATCCATAATAGTAGCTGGGGTCGTACTGTGATGCAGCGGCTATCGCCTATTGAGCTGCAGCGTGGCAACGACCGGCCTCCTCTCTCCTCTCCTACTCATTTGCCTCCTCTTTGGTAATAGTATATCTTCCTCTTGCCTGATAATTGTAAGTGCATCTAGTGCCAACCCTAATTGGTTTTGGAGTATTGATGACAAACCTAGTTGAGGGACTAATGTGTTTGTGAGAATTGCAGGATAACACAGGTAGAAGTCCCTCATTGATTCGGTTTTCCTACCAGAGATGACCCCAAAAAATGTATGAAGACATTGAAGTCAAAGGTGGTAAGTCAAGGCATTCACCTTGAAGACTATGACAAGAGAAGACATCGCATGAAGACTATGGAGCGCGAAGACTTAGATCTTTCGTAGTTCTTTTTCTTCCTTATTGAATCATAGGAACCACTGTACTGTTAAGCGGGGTCCAAGAGAACCAGTCAGAATGACTGAAGTGATGCTTAACCAAAATCCTATGTCATCGAGTGAAGACTATGAGAGCGAATCTTGTTCAGCGTTGGACAAGTCAGCTTTGCTTGTAACCCATGTAAAGTTGTCGTGTGTGTTTAAAATCTGACCGTTGGAACACGTCAGTTCCTTAGTGACCCAGGGTCATTTCGAACAAATCAGGTCGGGTTGCCTAGTGGCTATAAATAGCCCACCCCCTACAACCATAAACGGCTGGCTGCTCAGAGTTAAAGTCCGACTTTTGTCGTTTGAGAGCAACCCACCTCGAAGCCTTTGAGAGAGAATTCCTTGAGAGGATAAAGCCCTAACCACCCAGAGCCAAAGATTGTTAGGCATCACTTAAGTCTTCTTGTCTGTGTGATATGAAGACTTATTACACTTGAGGACTGTGAATCCTCCAGCCGGTTAGGCGTCGCGCTCTGAGCATCCAAGAGTCATTGTGGATCGCCGATGAACGAAGTCTGTGAAGGTTTGGAAGTCTACCTTGAAGACTTACCAGGGTGATTGGGCGAGGACTGGGTGTCCTTAGCTCAAGGGGAATAAGGTGAAGACGATGTCTTCTGAGTTGAATCTCAGCCTCCCTAACCAGACGTACAGTTGTCACAGCAACTGGAACTGGTCCAACAAATCATTGTCTTCAACGAGTCACTGGTTTCATCCTTCCCTTCCCTTTACTTACTGTTGGTCCTAGTCAAGTTATTGTATGATTGCATTATCTTCTGTCTTCACTGAGTGACTGTTTGTTCTGATTGGCTTCACAATATCTTCCTACCTGATCCTTACTGCCTAGCTGCCATTAGTTATTGCCTAGCTGCCATTAGTTATTGTGCTTTCACTTCATTGAATACATGACTATGGTTTGCCTAGTGTAGTCTACCTTCCGCTGCATGGTAATAGGTTTATTTCTATCGTTTGTCTTAGAAACTTACATGTTTTGAAGACTTTCATAAAAATCGCCTATTCACCCCCCCTCTAGTCGATCACTAGCACTTTCAATTTGTATCAGAGCAAGGTACTCCCTTGTTTTGTGTGATTCGGTTTAACCACCTGGAGTTTTAGCTATGTCGACTGCAGGGATAATTAAAGTCTCCATTGCGTGCCCCGTCTTCGATGGAACTGAATATCCCTACTGGAAGAATAAGATGCGCATGCATCTTGAAGCCATTGATGTCGACGTATGGTATGTCGTCAAGAACGGCGTTCCCAAGGCTGGAGAAGGTGTCACTGCCGCTGATGTCAAGAAGTTCGTTCAACTGGACTCTACTACCAAGAATATCATCTGTGGTCATCTGACCAAAGGACAGTATGGCCGCGTGAGTGCTTTGGAAACATCTAATCTAGTTTGGGACTGGCTATCCAAGGTCAACGAAGGCGTCTCAACCCAGAGAGATCAGAGAATCAGTGTCCTTCACAACCTCTTCAACCGCTTCAAGATAAATGACAATGAGAATGTCCAGCTCACGTTTGATCGACTCACTGACATCACAAATGAGCTTCAAGCCCTTGGCGCTACTGAGATCACCAAGCATGAAGTCATCAAGACACTCCTGAGATCACTTGACAGTTCGTTTAACACCCTAGCCCTGATGATTCAAGAACGTCCTGATTTCAAGACACTCGATCCGTCTGACATACTTGAGAGGCTCAACACACATGAGTTTCAGCTTTTTGAGAAAAGAGACATCTACGGTCCCAACTATGGGCGAACTCGTGCCTTGAAGGCAAAGGTTGTGTCCTCATCTGAAGAAGAATCTAACAACAGTTCTGATCATCCTGAAGACATTGGAAGGGAGCTTGCTATGCTTGTGAAGAAGTTCCAAAAATTCACCAAGAAGAAAAGCCTTAGAAAGTCTTTATGATCAAGCTCAAGGAATGATGAAGCTTTTGCTCATGACAACAAGAAGAGAACATGTCACAAGTGCAAGAAACCTGGCCACTACATCTCTGAGTGTCCACAGTGGGACAATGAGAAAAAGAAGAAGAAGAAGAAGAGCAAGGAGTATGACTCTGACGACAAGAAGAAGAAGAAATACTCAAAATCTTCTTCCAAGTCTTACTCCAAGTCTTCATCACACAAGAAGAGCTCATCTGGCAAGGCATGTGCGTTTGTTGGCAAGGAAATGGACTCTGAGGAGGAGTCCGCTTCTGAGGAGGCGGAGGTGGAGTCTGAGGAGGAGTCCGATTCTAGTGTTGCGAGTCTGGCTATAGCATACGTTTCCAAGTCCATCTTCAACATGAAGACAATGACTTCATCACCGACACCGATGCAAATGACAAGGACTACTCCGCTCCTTCCTACTGCTTCATGGCATGCGGTGCCAAGGTAAACACACGCACTACTCACTATCAAACATCTAGTGACGATGACTCTGATTGTGGTTCCAAACCCAGCTAAAAACACTTGCTAAAATTGCAACTAAACAACAAAAAGCTATGGAACACGTTCAAAAACTGTGAGACAAAAGCGATGATCTATTAGACACTGAAATGACTCGATCTTAGTCCTTAATTGAAGACATAAAAAATCTTCACGTTAAGTATGAGGAACTTGAAAGTCGTCATGAAACGCTCTCAACAACTCATGAAAGGCTTTCCTATGATTATCTTCAAAGGAAGCAAGATCTTGAGAAATTGAGAGAGGCTCATGAAGATCTTCAAAAGGAAAACGAGTCACTTCGCGCCGAACAGATCAGTTCCGCTCAGGAAGGATTTGAACCACCATGTCTTAAATGCATTGAGCGTGATAAGGCTACTTCTGTTGCTGAATGTTCTACTGCTCCCACTGTTGCAATATCTTCAACTGTTGATGTGGTAACTAACCCCTCTGCCGAGGATACCACTGCTATTGCTGATCAAAATGCTAGGTTAAAGACACTGCTTGAAACAGGGATGTACAAAAGTCTCAAAGGGCATCAAACACTTTGTGATGTCCTCAAAAGGCAGATCCTGAACTGAAACCTTAGGAAAGAGGGTGTTGGGTTCGAAAGGAAAATGAATGCTGATGGCTCTTACTGGAAACCTGAGCAGTACCCCAAAACCACATGGGTTGCTGCAAAGGAACCTTCAGCAGATCCATCCACTCTATCTGGCTTCACTTGTGTTAACCCCATTGTTATTGATGAATCCTTTGATGCAAACTATAAACTGTTTAAGAATCAGAATGGTGAAGTGTTTGCCAGGTATATTGGTACTAACTGCAGGAATGGACCGCCTATGAAGAAGATCTGGGTGCCGAAAAGGTGTTTGGAGAATCTTCATGTGAATGTCATCATGACACCACAGGTGAAGAAGACAAACCCCAGACCACAGGCTTCATACGGTCCAAAGGTTTCATACAGACAGAGGACTCACCTGAGTCACACTAACGCAAATGTTTTGCAGGGAAGCCATACTCAGGCCTATGAATATGAGTGCAGTCCATCAAACCGCCATTTTCATAAGACCAAGAACTATTCTGCTTATTCTTATGAGTACTATTGTCCTCCTGCAAGACTTTTCGCTAGGGCTCCAAAGCCACAATTCTCAGATGGTGCACTTAGACTTATTGCTTCAAAGCCACCCCTGAAGATGTGGGTGGCTAAGAAAGCTTAACTCTCTTTTGCAGGGAAAGGTCTCTAGACGAAAACCAAAATCGTCTGATGCTATTGCTGGGGACCTCAAACATCTTGTAGGGAACAAGATCAAATGCCCAAATGGTCTTATTATGTACTTTGTTCCTGAATCGCATGCAACTTGCCCTATCAGTCCTAACCTCGATCTAAGCTTTAATAATCCACTGTTTCGACAAATGTTTTTGCTTCACAATTCTCTTCGTGAAGCCTATCCCCCTAACTGCACTGTAGGGTATGACACCAGCTACTTCAGAATGGATTATTGATAGTGGGTGTACAAATCACATGAGTAGCAAGAGAAGCCTTCTCATGGACTCAACTTTACGTCCATTTGAGAAAAGTCACATCACATTTGCTGACACTGGTAAAAGCAAGGTATTGGGTCTAGGTAGAGTTGCAATCTCAAAGGATCAACACATGGATAAAGTCATGCTTGTTGAATCCCTTGGTTTCCACTTAATGTCTGTCTCAATGCTTTGTGATTTAAACATGATTGTGATGTTTGGAAAATATCGTTGCCTTATACTAATGGAATCTGACAAGTCTCTAGTGTTTGAAGGGTATCGAAAAGATGATTTGTATGTTGTAGATTTCTCAGTAGGACCACAACTTACAGTATGTCTTCTAGCAAAAGCTTCTAAATGCTGGCTCTGGCATCGAAGGCTAGGGCATGCTGGCATGAGGAACCTACACACCCTTGCAAGGAAGAAGCATGTCATAGGCATCGAGGGCGTCAAGTTCAAGAAGGATCACTTATGCGGTGCCTGTGAAGCAGGAAAGATGACGAGGGCCAAGCATCCCTCGAAGACAATCATGACAACGACTCTACTCTTTGAACTGCTACACATGGATCTTTTCGGTCCCACTCATTACTCAACTCTTACTACTACTGCTTGTCTTTATGGCTTTGTCATTATTGATGATTCTTCAAGATATACTTGGGTGCATATAATCCTTTACAAGACTGAAGTGCAGGATGTCTTCAGACACTTCGCCAATCGAGCAATGAACAACTATGGCGCCAAGATAAAGCACATCAGAAGTGACAATGGCACTGAATTCAAAAACACTGGCCTGGATACATATCTTGATACTTTGGGCATCACACATGAATTCTCAGCTCCATACACGCCACAGCAGAATGGCGTCGTGGAACGCAAGAACAGAACACTTATTGAGATGGCTCGGATGATGCTTGATGAATACAAGACTCCAAGAAAATTCTGGCCTGAAGCCATTGACACTTCATGCCATATCATCAACCATGTTTATCTTCAGAAGCTTCTAAACAAGACATCGTATGAGCTCCTTACTGGCAAGAAGCCAAATGTCAGTTACTTCAAAGTATTTGGCGCCAGGTGCTGGTTCAAGGATCCACATCATACTTCAAAATTTGCACCAAAAGCACATGAGGGTTTTATGCTTGGATATGGAAAGGATTCACACTCCTACAGATTCTTCAATCTCTTTCATTATAAAGTGGTTGAAACAGTGGATGTGTGGTTCGATGAGACTAACGGCTCACAAAGAGAGCACCTGCCAAATGTGCTAGATGAAGTTCCATCCAGTGAATCAATCAAACTTATGGGAACTGGAGAAATCATACCTTCTGAAGCTCAACCTGAAGAGGAGCTTATCATCTCTGCACCTGAACAACCTAAAGACAATGCTCAGCCTGAAGACAATCCCTCTAACAATGACAATGATCAGCAGGAGCAAAATCTTCGTCCTGTACATCCTCGTGTTGCAAATGAAGTGCAGATTGAGAGAATAATTGATAACATCAATGCACCTGGTCCGCTCACTCGTTCAAGGGCAACACAGCTAGCAAATTTCTGTGGGCACTTTGCATTCGTCTCAATAACTGAACCCAAGAAAGTTGAAGAAGCCTTCACGGAACCTGAATGGATTCAAGCTATGCAAGAAGAGCTTCAACAGTTTAAGCTGAATAATGTATGGGAACTGGTTAAGCGTCCCGATCCTCGAAAGCACAATATAATAGGCACCAAATGGATATATCGCAACAAGCAAGATGAGCACGGTCAAGTTGTCAGAAACAAAGCTCGCCTCGTTGCTCAAGGATACACTCAAGTTGAAGGGATTGACTTCGATGAAACATTTTCTCCTGTGGCTAGACTTGAAGCCATACGCATACTACTGGCTTATGCAAATCATCATAACATACTTCTATATCAAATGGATGTGAAGAGTGCTTTTCTCAATGGCAAGATTTAAGAAGAAGTATATGTTGCACAACCGCCTGGCTTTGAAGATCCAAAACATCCTGACATGGTGTACAAGCTCAACAAGGCACTGTATGGCCTCAAACAAGCTCCTCGGGCTTGGTATGACACACTCAAAGACTTCCTGAAGAGAAAAGGCTTCAAATCTGGTTCCCTCGACCCCACTCTCTTCACGAAGACATATGATGGTGAACTGTTTGTGTGCCAAATATATGTGGATGACATTATCTTTGGCTGCACCAATCAAAAATACAGTGAAGAGTTTGGATATATGATGCAAGAGAAATATCAGATGTCCATGATGGGTGAACTGAAGTTCTTCCTTGGTCTTCAAATACGTCAGCAACGCAATGACATCTTTATATCCCAAGAGAAGTATCTCAAAGATTGCCTGAAGAAGTTTGGTATGCAAGACTGCAAGGGCTTCACGACGCCAATGCCAGCCAAACATCATCTGGGTCCCAACGACAATGGTAAAGAGTTCGATCAAAAGGTATACCGCTCCATGATTGGTTCTTTACTTTATCTATGTGCATCTAGGCCAGATATTATGCTTAGTGTTTGCATGTGTGCTCGATTCCAAGCGGCACCAAAGGAATCGCATCACTTAGCTGTGAAGCGAATTCTTCGATATTTGGCTTACATCCCAACTCTAGGATTATGGTATCCAAAGGGCTCAGAGTTTGATCTAGTTGGATTCTCGGATGCTGATTATGCTGGTGACAAGGTGGATCGCAAGTCTACATCAGGCACATGTCATTTTCTGTGACGATCACTTGTATGTTGGTCTTCAAAGAAGCAGAACTGTGTATCTCTCTCCACTGTTGAATCTGAATGCATTGCTGCTGGATCTTGCTGCGCTCAGGTTCTGTGGATGAAGAAAACACTCAAACACTATGGCATTCATCTGAAGCAAGTGCCACTCTACTGCGATAACGAAAGCGCCATCAAGATTGCCAACAACCCAGTTCAGCACTCGAAGACAAAGCACATTTAAATTCGTCATCACTTTCTCAGAGATCATGTTGTGAAGGAAGATATCTTCACCAAGCCCTTGGATGAGAAGAGATTTTGCAAGTTACGGTGTGAGCTAAATATCTTGGAATCCTCAAATGTCCTTTGATAAGGCACACATCCTAACACTTATGCATATTGAGGACTTAGATGTGCAACACACGAAGTAAAGTATATCTTCAATCAATGAAGACATACATTCTAAGTGTGAATACATTAATGTTGAATTTGACTTTGGAGCGCCACGATAATTGTGCGCCGTGTCTGGGTCTAATACTTCCTATACGGTGGGTAACGCCACCACAAAATTCGTCTGTTTGAAGTGTTTTACCCATGGTGTTACATTTGTTGTGTCTTCACATTTGGTTTGGCTTCAATCTCAACATGTCTTCATGATTATCTTCATTATGTTGATCATATATATATACTAGTGTTCTGTCCTCTACAGCATTCACTTATAGCTATGTCTTCTTGTTGAATCTTTTGAACTAAGTGAATGCGATCAGACCCTAACCTCTCTATGCTTTCTATCTCAAACTCTATCTCTCCAAATCATATGCATTCTATTGAAACTGTCGAATATCTTCTCTGCGTCCTTGTCAGCAGAAGATACAGAGACAAACATTAAGTCCGTTTTCAATGCTAATTCCTTCACCTGAAACCCGGAGAAGTGGGAACGACCACCCGGCAATCCTGGTGTGCGTGGGAACGTGGAACAACCTCCGATATGTTGCATGATGGCCACGTGTCCTTCAGATGTGAATCGCCAGGGGCACCTGTGTAATAACACTGTGTCGTCCCTGTCTGTCGGAGTAATGGGCCACGGGTAGGCCGACCCGAGCCCCAGAACCTTTCAAGACATCGGGGCGGGCTGCGCCCTCAAGACCCAAGGACAAAGAGCCGCCTTCTGAGGAGTCAACGACAAGAAGGCTGACTGCCCGCTCACGGCCGAGTCCCAGGGACGGCTTCAGGATAAGCCGACTCCTGATTGGCGACTTCCAGAGAAGCCGACTTCGGGGAGTCGGCCCGCGACTCCAACAAACCCCATGACCTCATCGAAGGGGACGGGGCAGAGGCGTGGCTACAGTGAAGCCCACTCCCGCCCCTTACCAAGGGCAGGCATGGCCACAACACGCTGTACCTGGGAAGATCTCACCAGTCAGTCAGTGAGACCCTAGGAGACGGCGAGAGGACCGCCAGTCGGATCCGTCAGGAGTCGGCCGTGCCCTGCCCTGGGCCCCATGCACCATTAATCAAGATGTGATGGGGAGTGGCAATAGTGATCGCCCGCCAGGCGGCGGGACTGTTGCCATGACCCCATGACCAAGCCCGCGTCATCAGAAGCACGGCTACAATAATCAGCAGCCCGCAAGACCCGCCCACAGCGGACACGGCCTGTCGGCTCCGTACCAGACCAGTCGGCGGGGCCCACCAGTCGGCAGGCCCCAGCAGTCGGCGAAGAAGTCGGAGGCCAGAGGCACTGACGACTGGGCCCGCGCCCGGTCGGATTACCATTGTACCCCTGGGGGGTAGGCCTATATAGACCCCCCCCAGGGCACCCATGCAAAGGGTTGGAACCCAGTAGCTCTAGACCATATCAGATAGAAGGAGAGAGCTAGCCTTTCCCTCTCCTACCTCTAAGAAACATCTCAAGGAGCAACCGTGTAAACACTTGGCCATAGTGATCATGCGGAGGCCCCGTAGAGCAGCAGTAGGGGTATTATCTCCCCGGAGAGCCCTGAAGCTGGGTAAGATTCGCCGGCGTGCATGTCTTCGCCTCATCCCGTTTCCAGGCACCGGCGACGTTCTACTCGCCCCCGCCATGATAAGCCATCCTTTGGCATATGTCGCACCAAACCCCCGACACTGTCCCTATAAATACATGCCTCACCACAATCATTATCCTTTCTTCCACTCTCGCACGAACCCTAGCGCCACCGCTAGCCCTCGACGACGCCGGTGACGAAGCGCTTAGCTATCGCGACCTCTCCGACACCGTCTTCACGCCGGCCGCGGACATCGTCTTCTCCGCCGTCGCCATAGGTGTCCTCCGTCGCCAAGTTAGGGCATGGACGATCGAACTACTCAGCCTCCTCTTCCACTCCGTCTAGCAGTTCCTTGTGTGGTAAATAAAACTTCCTTTTTACGCCCCTTTGATCCTATAGATTCGTTAGTTTCTACCACAAGCAGTTTCTGTTCACACAAGTTGGATCCACTTCATACTGTATCTCATATTATGCCTAGTATGTTCACTTATGCTTTACAAAGTAGTTAGAGTCCTCACTTGTACTGATCTGTGGATTCGTACAAATCTGGAACCAACTCCTTATCTATGAGTGAATGTCTTCGCACGATGAGGTCAATGTCTTCTAAACTGATTTATCTTCAAAATATTCTAAGAAAGCATATGACCTCTTCCCCTTCCGTCGCACCTTAATGCTATCATAGGTACATGTCCGTGGGAGAATCCCTTGGTTCTCATAGTCTACATTCATTTGTAGAATTCTTACAGTATCATATAAATTCTCCTGAAGCCAGTTCATGTTTGTCCAGCAAGCGAAAGCCTCTGAAGCATTTGAACGTGTTGAAGCCATTCAGTTTGAAGTTCATGGCTGCAGAGAAATATGTAAGGAAGGGTGGTAGACAGCGTCGTGGGGGAACATCAAGAGATCTGCCCGATGACCTCTCGGAACTGTACAAGACAGATCCAGAAAAGGATTACAATCAGCGCAAGACACGAATCCAATGGATTCAACGATATTGGGCAGAACAGTGGTTCAAGTACAGGTTTGTGAAAAAGGAATATGCTGAGAAGAATGCCATCAAGCGACCATGGGGAGACATCCTATACAGAAATTTTCAACCCAGGTCCAGAGATGAAGCCATTGAACAAGGCTTCTATCCCTGCATGGTCCGTGGACCACAGCCTGCGGATGCTGACCCATCATCACTGCTATGGTGTCGTGACGACAATCTGTTCAAGCGCAACTTCCAGTTTGCCCAGAACTCGGCGAAGCAGAACAAGAAGTCATTGGGACTAGACTTCAACCCTGGTCCCTCTGCTCCCCGTGCCGATGGCACCCGTGGAGCTGAACCCAATCTTGTTGGGCCCTTCTATAACCTGGAAGGTCTCATTACTCATATCGTGGTTCAAGGGACAGCTGTGGATGACCTTACGGATGACGCTGAATCTGATGAAGCGCCTGCAGCGCCGAAGCCAAAGAAACTGAAGCAACCTAAAGTTTCAAAGCCTGCCTCAGCACCAGAAATCTCACGGGCGAAGCCACTGGCTACTGCACCTCCTGAAGACAGTGTGCGGTCTGAAGATCTGTCACTCATCTCCAAGCCCCCGAGAGTCAAGATTCCTCTGCCACACACCAGCCAAGAACTGACTGTTGCTGCTATTCTGTGCAACGATACCATTGATCTATCCAGCAATGAAGATCTTGCAGATGACGCTCTTGAGCAACTGATAAGGAGCAAAGAAGAAGCAGAAATCTTCAACAATTTGCCTATCTTTGACGTGGCAATCATCCACGACTTCATCGATGAGTGGTTTGACATGCCCAACCTCAGCTTTGAAGATCTGCAACTTCCCACTGGCCTCAGTGTTGCCTTCCATGGTGCCATTGCTTCAGAGTTAGCTATAGCCCAGCGCATTGAACTGAAGCAGAAGATTGACTTTGAGAAAGCTCAGTTCAAGAAGCATATGGCCAAGCTCAGCGTGCAAGAGGTCAAGAACTTCAAGGTCATGATGCACGAGCTCAAAGAATCCTTCCTCAAGAAGCGTGAAGAAGCTCAAGGTTCTCGTGAGCACATGAAGAGCCTGGCTGACAAGTGTGTGCAAGCCTACAACGAGGCTGAGAAGTGCAAGGCCCTTGGTCGTCCTGGCATCGACCCCAGGATGGCTGCAAAGAAGAAGAAGAAGCCCGCTGTGGCCGAACTCGACGCATCAAGGCAGGAAGCAAATCCCATTGTCTTCCCAGCCAGCATGGCTGGCTCGAAGCCAAAGGCTAGGTCAACCGCTTCAGAACTGAAGAAGACGAGGACTGCTGAGGCTGAAGCCAGAAAGAGGAGACATTCTGAAGCCTCTAATGCTGCTCCCTCCATGAAGAAGCGGAAGACCAAGAAGGAACAGACTGCTCCCACAGAGCCCCTGATTGTTGAACCTATCTCAATGGTTCTCCCTACATCTACACACCAAGAGTGCCAACTGATTGTCCATGAACCTGCTTCCACAGAGGCTCATGCAGTTGAAGACATTCCAGCAGCTGATCCCACTGCCGCTGAAGACATTGGTCACCATGACAATGTTGAAGATGATGTAGTTCTTCCTCAGATCGAGCACCAACATGTATCATCGTCTGTGCTTACGCACAGCGAACTCATCAGCATTGGTCGTCCTCTGACGCCAATTGCTCAGGATGCATCATGGGCTGATCACCCACAACAACAAATCACACCACCCCGGCAAGAAGAAGAAGACGACTTTGAGGCCCAGCCAACTCCATCACCAAAGGCGTCGCCAGTGTTCTGCAGGCTTCGCAAAGGATCAAGGTGTCAAGTCCCTCCTTCCAGCATTCCAGAAGGAGAAGTGCCTCACCAATCTGTTGCACGTCAAGTGTTACCAGATACCACTCCTACTGTGACTGAATCCGAAGCCAAACTGGCTGAAGATGTTCCGGCTGCATCAGCCGATGAAAAAGAAACCACAAGAGTTGCTACACCCCCGTCTCACCAAGAAGCTGTTCTCGAGGAGAACGTGTCTGTGCCTGACCCTCCAGCTCATCAAGTGGAGGCTGAGAATCTTGAGGCTGCCACCACCAACACAAATGAAGCCAATGATGTCTTCGGGGAGGTGTGGAGTCAAACTTCAAACGTTCAGGGAAGCCATCCTCGTGAAGATCATCCTCAGAGCACATAAGCATCAGCCCTTTCCATGTACGCCGACAGGTTTCATGGGCAACAAAGGCATTCTTGGTGGCAAGATTGCGAATGCGGTTGACATCCACCAAGAGGATGTGCATTTGGCGCTTCAGCCAGTCATGATGCCTATCCTGTTTTTGATGAAGAGCAACCAGAAGCTCTCGGTCATTGAGAACACGAGATTGCTTCTTGGGTCTATGGGCAATGGTGCTTTCAGTGGCTTCAGTAAGGGCACGATGAGGTGCACGTGTAGTACCAGCCAGAGGATAAACACGAGTGACTGCTTCAACTCCCTCAATGTTCTGAGTGAAACTTTGATGCTCCGCATTCTGAAGACTAAGAGGTTCCTTGGCAGGCTCTGGATAAATGGCTTCAATGGACATATCCACATCAGGCAGAAAGATCAGATGATTGCGAGCAGATGGCTGTTATGAGATAGCTGAGTGGAGTTTAATTAGCCGCATTATCCATGGAGCGTAGAACTTCAAGCCAAAAAGATCAGATCCTAATGCAGCAAGTTGACAGATGAAGAAGTCTTGTGCATTGAAGCATTTTCCATGAAGAATATATAAGACCAAAGTCTTCATTGCACCTTCCAGCTTTGCATGTGGAGAGTGTCCTTTGATGGGCCAGAGAGTTCGCCATATAATGTGATAGATAGTCCTTGGCAGATACTCCAGGTCATCAACAAAGAACTCCTTAGGATATGCCGCGTCGTGTGGCAAAGGCTTCATCATACTGAGCATCTGACTCATGTTCGGTTCAGGCGTCTGAAAGATGCTTTCCATAGCTTCACTGTGAAGTTGACATCCAGGTTCATAGAGATCTCCAGGAGTGGGCAGACCAGTGAGCTCAATGATATCAAAGGCTTTGGCTTCGTGATGAACATTTCCTGTCATCCACTCCAGGACCCAAGTCTTCGGATCTCTGTTGTAACCACGTATGTGAAGTGTGGCATAAAATTGGAGCAGCAACTCTTCGTTCTAGTGCTCTTGGTCGGTGACGAAAGGCAACAATCCAACCTCTTTGAAGCAATCCAGAGCTTCTTCCAAACAGGGCAGACCAACTATTACTTCGGTGTCAAGACGCATATGTGGGAAGATGCGACCTTGATTGTACATAATGCAGGAGTAATAGCTTCGCTGCGGATAGCTCCAGAACCGATCAGAAGATATTCGTTCCCTTGAGTAGGGGTTCTTGGAGATATTGAAGAAGGTGTTGTCTGCTTTGAAGCTGTTGACATTAAAGGATCCAGGTGCTGATGCAGGACCTGGAAACCTGGGCAACCTTGGCATTGGCTTCTGTACCTGAGGCATGTGCTCAACATGATAGTCAAACTGTGGACCAGCAGCAGGTGCAGGAACAGGACTGTGCTGCGACGAACTCCATCTCTTGAAGACTCTGAGTTCTCTTCCTCTGTGGCAACTGTGAATGCCAGAGTGATCGAGGACGAAGATGATGCCACTTCAACGCCCCCTACTTCTGCACGCCTCGACACTGCCCCAAGTTCTTCTGCACCGCCGAACACCACCGACGACCCTGCTGCTTCACCTACTCTTCATGGGAACGAGTAGATGCTCTATGTCCTCAAACCTTTTTGGTCCTCACTGACAAAAGGGGGAGAAGCATATGAGTTTGATAGTCTTCAAGCGGGTCCATATGGGCGGTTACTTTATGTTTTTCTAGTGTTTACAACTCTCGTTTTGATACATTTGGTTCTTTGAGTTGTAACACTTAAACTCGATGGTCGTATGCTACTTATTTGCTATTTTGTGATGCGATGATAAATCCCGCATGTGCGACGATAAATTCCGCACTTAGATCATTTTGCAGACGTCCATTTTTCATTATGCATGTCATTATCTTCACATACCTTCATGCATGATGAATTGTCATCATAAGTTGAAGAGGATCTCCACAAGTACAACCTGCCAAGTGCATTTGCATTCCAAAAGCAAATTACTTATATGCACATCTTCAGGGGCAGCCCTTGCAACTTATGAAGACAATTCCTTATCCTTTACAATTTCACATATTATATTCCCCGTTGAAAACTTCAACTAGTTTGTCATCAATCACCAAAAAGGGGGAGATTGTAAGTGCATCTAGTGCCACCCCTAATTGGTTTTGGAGTATTGACGACAAACCTAGTTGAGGGACTAATGTGTTTGTGAGAATTGCAGGATAACACAGGTAGAAGTCCCTCATTGATTCGGTTTTCCTACCAGAGATGACCCCTAAAAATGTATGAAGACATTGAAGTCAAAGGTGGTGAGTGAAGACATTCACCTTGAAGACTATGACTAGAGAAGGCATCGCATGAAGACTATGGAGCGCGAAGACTTAGATCTTTCGTAGTTCTTTTTCTTCCTTGTTGAGTCATAGGAACCACCGTACTGTTAAGTGGGGTCCAGGAGAACCAGTCAGAATGACTGAAGTGATGCTTAACCAAAATCCTATGTCGTCGAGTGAAGACTATGAGAGCGAATCTTGTTCAGAGTTGGACAAGTCAGCTTTGCTTGTAACCCAAGTAAAGTTGCCGTGTGTGTTTGAAATTTGACCATTGGAACACGTGTCAGTTCCTTAGTGACCCAGGGTCATTTCGGACAAATCAGGTTGGGTTGCCTAGTGGCTATAAATAGCCCACCCCCTACAACCATAAACGGTTGGCTGCTCAGAGTTAAAGTCTGACTTTTGTCGTTTGAGAGCAACCCACCTCGAAGCCTTTGAGAGAGAATTCCTTGAGAGGATAAAGCCCTAACCACCCAGAGCCAAAGAGTGTTAGGCATCACTTAAGTCTTCTTGTCTGTGTGATCTGAAGACTTATTACACTTGAGGACTGTGAATCCTCCAGCCGGTTAGCGTCGCGTTCTGAGCATCCAAGAGTCATTGTGGATCGCCGGTGAACGAAGTCTGTGAAGGTTTGGAAGTCTACCTTGAAGACTTACCAGAGTGATTGGGCGAGGACTAGGTGTCCTTAGCTCAAGGGGAATAAGGTGAAGACGAGGTCTTCTGAGTTGAATCTCAGCCTCCCTAACCAGACGTACAGTTGTCACAACAACTGGAACTGGTCAAACAAATCATTGTCTTCAACGAGTCACTGGTTTCATCCTTCCCTTCCCTTTACTTACTGTTGGTCCTAGTCAAGTTATTGTATGATTGCATTTTCTTCTGTCTTCACTGAGTGACTGCTTGTTCTGATTGGCTTCACAATATCTTCCTACCTGATCCTTACTGCCTAGCTGCAATTAGTTATTGTGCTTTCACTTCATTGAATACATGACTATGGTTTGCCTAGTGTAGTCTACCTTCCGCTACATGGTAATTGGTTTATTTCTATCGTTTGTCTTCGAAACTTACATGTTTTGAAGACTTTCATAAAAATCGCCTATTCACCCCCCCTCTAGTCGATCACTAACACTTTCAATAATCAAAGAAGGCAGGAGCAGGGAGAGTAATACGTACAACACGGCGTCTGTCAAAGATTAGTCGATACTGGAGAGGTGATTCGTTCCTCTCGACAAACTGGTGGTGAACCATAGCATTAAAATCTAGATAAGCAGGAGGTAATTCAATATCATCTTCACGTATGGCTATACCAAGAAAATTAGCTATGTGGGTTGCATAAATTCCACCAAAGAATTCTCCATTAAGTCTATTAAGATGCAACCTACGTGCAACAATGGCTCCCAAATTATATGATTTGTCTCCTAACACAGCACTCCTAAGAATACTAAGGTCAGCGACACACATGTGACGTGCCTCATCTTTACCATTTATGAATCTACCTATGAAGAGAGCAAAATAATGTATAACAGGAAAGTGAATGCTCCCTATGGTAGCTTGTGTAATATCTCTATATTCTCCCATAGTTATGCTAGCAAGAAAATCTCTAAATTCAGATTTGCAAGGATCCCTTATACTACCCCATTGTGGAAGTTTGCAAGTAGTGGTAAAATTCTCTAAGTCCATAGTGTAAGATTTATCATAAAGATCAAACGGGACAGTTGGAGAATTACGTGAAGTTGAAAATTCAAACCTCCTCACAAAGGTACTGGTGAGGTTGTGATACTGGCTGCACTTCTCTTCCTTGAAGCTCACAAGACCAGCATTACGCAAATATGCATTGAATTCCTCCTTAATTCCCGCTCGATCCATAAAGTTCTCAGAAGGCTATTCATAAGGACGCACTGGAGCGTCTCTTGGTGGCTCGTCATCAGCATCACGCATTGCAAGCCTGGGTCCTTGCTTCCTTGAAGAACCACCTTGGAACATTTTCCTAAGCATATTTCTTCGTGTGAAAAATTCTGAAATTTTTTAGTAACTTCAAAATAAAAGTAAACCAAACTCAATAATATTGATAGCAACTACTCCTACAAGTGCCTAGGGCCTATATCATGCATCAAAACTTGTTTTGACCATATACATTTGACATGTAAGCTCAAGAACAGGGTCACCTAAGCAGCAAAAATTTGCAATGAATAAAGCACTAGAACAAAAACTAATTGGACCAATGGAGGAGTTACATACCAAGGAACAATCTCCCCAAGCAATTTTGTGAGAGGTGCTTTGAGCAAGGAGATCGAAAATGTCAGCAAAACGAGCTTGGACTCGGGTTTGAGCTGGTTATTTGAGTTTTTGGGAGGAAGAAGAAGTGTATTGGTGAAACGATAAGTGGAGGGTTGCCACCGTGGGCCCACGAGGCAGGGGGCGCGCCCAGGGGGTAAGGCGCGCCCTCCACCCTCGTGGGCAGGTGGTTGGCCCCCCTGCTGTGTTCTTTGTGCCAAATATTCTCAAATATTCTGGAAAAAATCATATTTAAATTTCAGGGCATTTGGAGAACTTTTATTTTCGAGGTATTTTTATATTGCACGGATAATCAGATAACAGACAAAAAATATTTATTTTTATTTTATTTAATATAAATAACAGAGAGTAAAAGTGGGGTACAGAAGGTTGTGCCTTCTAGTTTCATCCATCTGATGATCATCAAAAGGAATCCACTAACAAGGTTGATCAAGTCTTGTCAACGAACTCATTCCGAATAACATGGAACTGGAGAAATTTCGAATAACACTATGTTACCTCAACGGGGATATGCACATCCCCAATAATAAGAATATCATATTTCTTCTTGACAGTAGGAAGAGGAAATTCAAAACCTCCAAATATAATCGATGGAATTTTTCCAATAGAATTAATACTATGAACTTGAGGTTGTTTCCTCGGAAAGTGTACCGTATGCTCATTACCATTAACATGAAAAGTGACATTGCCTTTAGTGCAATCAATAACAGCCCCTGCAGTATTCAAAAAGGGTCTTCCAAGAATAATAGACATACTATCGTCCTTGGAAATATCAAGAATAACAAAGTTTGTTAAAATAGTAACGTTTGCAACTACAACAGGCACATCCTCACAAATACCGACAGGTATAGAAGTTGATTTATCAGCCATTTGCAAAGATATTTCTGTAGGTGTCAACTTATTCAAATTAAGTCTACGATATAAAGAGAGATGCATAACACTAACACCGGCTCCAAGATCACATAAAGCAGTTTTAACATAGTTTCTTTTAATGGAGCATGGTATAGTTGGGTACACTGGGATCTCCAAGTTTCTTTGGTATTCCACCCTTAAAAGTATAATTAGCAAGCATGGTGGAAATTTCAGCTTCTGGTATCTTTTTCTTATTTGTAATAATATCTTTCATGTACTTAGCATAAGGATTGGTTTTGAGCATATCAGTTAATCGCATACGCAAAAAGTTAGGTCTAATCATTTCAGCAAAGCGCTCAAAATCCTCATCATCCTTTTTGTTGGATTGTTTGGGAGGAAAGGGCATGGGTTTCTAAACCCATGGTTCTCTTTCTTTACCATGTTTCCTACCAACAAAGTCTTTCTTATCATAACGTTGATTCTTTGTTTGTGGGTTATCAAGATCAACAACAGGTTCAATTTCTATATCATTATCATTACTAGGTTGAGCATCATTATGAACATTATAATTAACATTAACACTAGTTTTAGGTTCATTATCAGATTGTGTTTCAGCATCATAAATAGAAATACCATTTGGAATCTCAGGTGTTTCAACAATAGGATCACTAGAAGCATGCAAAGTCCTATCATTTTTCTTTTTCTTCTTTTTAGACGAACTAGGGGCATCTATATTATTTATCTGAGAATCTTGCTCAATTCTTTTAGGATGGCCTTCAAGATACAAAGGCTCATGAGTCATTCTACCACCTCTAGTCATAACACTAACATCATTATCATTATCTTTACTATTCAATTCATTGAGCAAATCATTTTGAACTTTAAGTACTTGTTCTACTTGAGTGGTAACCATAGAAGCATGTTTACTAATAAGTTTAAGTTCACCTTTAACATTAGCCATATAATCACCCAAGTGTTCAAGCATATTTGAATTGTATTTCAATTGTCTACCAAAATAAGCATTAAAATCTTCTTGCTTAGCCATAAATTTATCAAACTCATCTAAGCATGGGATAGCAAATTTAGTAAATGGGATTTTAGCTTTATCATATCCGTAGAGAGAATTTACCTTTACTACCTATGTCGGGTTATCAAGACCATGAGTTTCTTCAATAGGTAATGGATTAAGATTATATGTTTCTTCAACAGGCGGTAAATTAAGACCATGTATTTCTTCAATAGGAGGCAAATTCTTAGCATCTTCAGCTTTAATACCTTATTCTTTCATAGATTTCTTTGCCTCTTGCATATCTTCAGGACTCATAAATAGAATACCCCTCTTCTTCGGAGTTGGTTTAGGAATAGGCTCAGGATTGGCTCTGGAGGTGTCCAATTATTTTCATTTGTTAACATATTATACAATAGAATTTTAGCTTCATCCGGTGTTCTTTCCATGAAAACAGAACCAGCACAACTATCCAGGTAATCTCTGGAGGCATCGGTTAGTCCATTATAAAAGATATCAAGTATTTCATTTTTCTTAAGAGGATGATCAGGCAAAGCATTAAGTAATTGGAGAAGCCTCCCCCAAGCTTGTGGGAGACTCTCTTCTTCAATTTGCACAAAATTATATATATCCCTTAAAGCAGCTTGTTTCTTATGAGCAGGGAAATATTTAGCAGAGAAGTAATAAAATATCATGGGGACTACGCACACAACCAGGATCAAGAGAATTAAACCATATCTTAGCATCACCCTTTAATGAGAATGGAAATATTTTAAGGATGTAAAAGTAGTGAGTTCTCTCATCTTTAGTAAACATGGTAGCTATATCATTTAATTTAGTATGATGTGCCACAACAGTTTCAGATTCATAACCATGAAAACGATCAGATTCAACCAAAGTAATTATATCAGGATCAACAAAAGAATTCATAATCCTTATCAGTAACAAAGATAGGTGAAGTACAAAAAGTAGGGTCATGTTTCATTCTATCATTTAGAGATTGCTTACTCCATTTAGCTAATAATCTTTTGAGTCCATTTCTATTTTTGCAAGCTAAAATAGCTAAAGAAGCTTCTTGATAAAAAACATAACCCTTAGGAATAACAAGTGATTCTTCATCATCACTTTCATCAGTATCATTAGATTCAATATTTTCAATTTCTCTAGCCCTAGCAAGTTGTTCATCAAGAAAATCGCTAAGTGGCATAGTTGTATCAGGCATAGAGGTAGTCTCATCATAAGTATCATGCATAGCAGAAGTGGCATCATCAATAACATGCGACATATCAGAACGAATAGCAGAAGCAGGTGTAGGTGTCGCAAGCTTACTCAAAACAGAAGGTGAATGAAGTGCAGAGCTAGATGGCAGTTCCTTACCTCCCCTTGTAGTTGAGGGATAGATCTTGGTTTTTGGATCTCTCAAGTTCCTCATAATAATAAGTAGATATATATCCCAAGTGACTCAAAGAATAGAGCTATGCTCCCCGACAATGGCGCCAGAAAATAGTCTTGATAACCCACAAGTATAGGGGATCGCAACAGTTTTCGAGGGTAAAGTATTCAACCCAAATTTATTGATTCGACACAAGGGGAGCCAAAGAATACTCTCAAGTATTAGCAGCTGAGTTGTCAATTCAACCACACCTGGAAACTTAATATCTGCAACAAAGTATTTAGTAGCAAAGTAATATGATAGTAGTGATAACGGTAACAAAAGGTAACAGTAGTAAAAGCAATGTTTTTGGTTTTTGTAGTGATGATAGAAATAGCAACGGGAAAGTAAATAAGCGAAGCACAATATATGGAAAGCTCATAGGAAATGGATTGAGCAAGATGAAGGAGGAGCTCGCCATCCACGAGGAGCTATGCTTTGCCCTGGAGATGTTCAACATGGCGACCAAGTGCGCAAGAGCCGAGGAGGGGCGCCTCTCCCACCTCGAGCTCCTTGTTGCTGACCCCGAAGAGAAGAAAGCCAAGAACAAGGACGTGAAGCGCAATGGAGTAGCCGTGCTCGCGGCGGAGCCGGACTCGAAGCGCGGCCGGGACCACACCGAGTCGTCTAAGAGCAGTCGTCCGTTCTGCGCCTTCCACAACGTACACAGCCACAACACCAACGACTGCCAAGAGCTCAAAGCCATTTGAGATGGACGCTTCAGTCAGCGCCCTGAGCGCAACGACCGGTGCTACGGCCGAGGAGGAGGATGAAGTGGGGGACGCTGGGACGACCGCGTCCCCCGTCAGTAGTGGTGCAACCAGCCTCACGAGGACCACTGGCAGGGCCAACCTCGCGAGGGTGCCTGGTGGGACCAGCCTCGTGAGAACCGTCCTCAGGGCAATGCTGCCTCCCACCGCTGCCGCCACCACCAAGGAGGAACTACGACCACTGTCAGGGCGAGGGGGCGAGGGCTTCCAGGAGCCGTGCGCTGTCGCCTACATCCTGGGTGGTTCTCAGGCCCCAGCTTCCCAGTGCATCTTCAAGCAGTTTTCTCATGAGGTGAACACAACCCTTCCCAGGCGCCATCACCTTCAGCTTGGCGGGCCAGCTCAAGTGCGCAGCGACCGCCGGCGTCCTTCCGATGCTTTGTTCACCCGTCATTACCAACGTCCAAGTCACCAAGACCCTCATCGACGGCGGTGCAAGGCTGAATGTCCTGTCCGTCGAGACATTCGATAGCCTCCAAGTGCCATACGATCAGCTACAGCCGACCAAGCCTTTCTCATGAGTGACCGACGGCTCCACCACCCCGATGGGGCAGGTCCGCCTCCCTGTCATCTTCGGCCAGCGTAACAAGTACCGCACCGAGCTCATCGACTTCGAGGTCGCGCACTTCCGTCTGCCGTACAACGCCATCCTTGGGGATCCAGCATTGGCCAAGTTTATGGCAGTGACCCAACACAGCTAGAACATCTTCAATATGCCAGGGAGTGGAGGCATCATCACGGTCCCCTGCGAAGGAAGAGATGCAGTGTGCTCCCTTGAGCGCGCCTTCCAAGCCACCGCGATCGAAGACCCCAACAATGAAGGCATCGCATAGCCTCCTGAGGCCATCCCCTAGAAGAAGAAGCAACTAATCCTCCCGGGGCCTCAGGAGAGTAGCTTCTCTAGCGGCACCACCTTAGGACCTGCGCCGACAGCTGGGGCGCCTGCCTCCCTCGCATAGGTAGGCGCGCCTAGCGCCCTCCTCGGGCAAGGCTCGGGGCTCTCTTCTGGAGGGCCTCAGACCAAGCCATCATCATGAGGGAGGCGCTCAGGCACCATGTGGAGGTGTGCTTCACCGCACGTTTCCCTTAGGAGGGCACTGGGCGAGGAGCGCCTGGTGCTCAGGATTTCATCGTTAAGGCGACCCAGGAGCTTTAAGAGGCAAGGGCCATACGTGGTGACCGCCACCAACCACTCCGCGTAGCCCTCCATCCTGGCAAGGACGGCGGGCTGCGCGTCTGCATTGACATTCCAGGGCTCAATGGGACCGCATCTCAGGAGCGCTTCTAGCCTTCGCGCGTTGGTTGGTGCGAGGGTCCACCTCACAACTATGTTTGCAGGCCATTCGTCTTGCCGAACACGTTTTTCACCTTCCAGCGCCACCCGTGGAGCATCCGGGCAGCTCAGGAGGCCAGGAACCACACCGTCCTGGAGGAGATGGCGACGATCCTCAAGGAACCGCCCGAGCCCTTGGAGCCTCCTGATGCTGAAGGCCCTGGCGGCTCGTGAGGAACGACTCCTTCAGCACGCATCCTCGACAACTCCAACATCACCCCAGCGGTGTTATCAGGTGACTCTTTCCAGTACATTCAGTTGGGGGCACCCCTCGGGCTGCATTATCCCCAAGTCACACTCGTTTGTCCCTACGACGTATCCTTTTTGCATCTTTAGCTTACGCTGCTGGGGGCGACCTTCGGGCTGCATCATCCCCAGGGCGCTCGATTCCGTCCCAGTGGCATGTATCGTTCTTGCATTTATCTAAGTTAACTTGCCGTTTTTCTTGAGTCATTTTATGACAATCACCTGCTTATCTGGTACTTTGATACCCCACCCGCGACCGCCCTCGTTACCACGGGAGCCGTGCGCCGGTTGTCTTTCTTTAGGATCCCTCGCATGAGTAGGCTAGGCACAGAATCTGTGCTCGGGTCCGTCCCTGCAGCGTCGATAAACCCAACAACTGAGCCCTGTCTGGCGGGCCGGCCCCGTTCATGTTTCCTCCTGGGGTTGTTGGTGTCTGGCCTTCTCATGTGACCGCCTCAAGAAATTCGTTCGGCGTAGGTTGCCTAACCATCTTGCAGGACCACTAAAGCTATCAAGAACCAAGACTAGGCGCAACCCACCTTGAGGTAGGGCCTCGTGCGTCCCGTGCTGGCTGACGGGTGCCCAGACACACCTCGTATGGCCTTGCCGTGCAAGCCATGTGTCAGGGCAGGGTTGTACATTTCCCAGGGGCTCCACTCAGAGGCATCCCTCACCCACGCACTAGTAGAAGCACCATGCTCTGCCCTAGCAGTCGACACGGTCGAGGAGCGGCTATGCCCATGCAAGTGTAGAAGCGCTACGCTCTGTGCTGGTGATAAACAACCGAGGGCGGCCCCATGGCCGTACCAACCTCAGGGAGCCACCCGGCTTAGTGTCCAGCCTCACCGCAGTGCTTTCCCCTCGGGAGAGTCGCGTGAGGGGTCTGGGCACGGGGACTACACTTAGGCCCTGCTTAGCATACGCCACCGTCCCTCGGACTTGGTCGTCGCTCACCACTCCCGAGAGGGACCTTGGCGAGGACAGGTATGAAGGTCTATTTGAGCGTCAAGGGGGACTCCTGAGCATCACGACTTAGGAGCCTAACTGGCCATGTAGCCCCTCACCCCTTGGTTCGTCCTGGTAATCTGGATGGTCCAACGGTGGCTGAGGTATGTGCGGGGTCGGGCCCTACCGATGTAGAATATTAAGGCCTACTTTAGCGTCACCTTCCCACAAGCCATTTATGCGTCAAGGGGGGCTCCTAAGAATCGCGACTCAGGAGCCTAACTGGCCTCGTAGCCCCTCAGCCCTTGGCCCCATCTAGGTGATCCGGACGGCCCAACGACGGCTATGGTATGCGCGGGGTCGGGCCCTGCCGATGTACAACATCAAGCAAACAGGAAGGAAACCGTGGAACCTAAATAAATTATTACACAACATATTGTCCCCAAAAGTCAGGCAGAGTTTTAACGCCTCCAAGAGCCATGTCTCATGTCACAGGAAAGCTCACAGGAAAGTAAACCGAGAAGGAGCGCCGTTCTTCACCAGTAAGCCTCTTCTTCAGCCTTGGGCGCCGTCGTCAGGGAGTGCCGTCCCACCGGCAGCGTCACCATCGGCCGTGTCGTTGGCCTCAGTCATAGGATCGGCGGGGCCATCGATTGGAGGTGCAGGCTCGATGGCGAGGAACCTCTTCAACAGGGTCTCCACCTAGCCCTCCACGACTGCAGCAGCAGCTGCGCAGCGCTCCTCCTCCATGGGCTCGAGAAGCTCGCTAAGGTCGGCGTCGGGGTCGCGAAGATGTATGTGGCTGAAGACGCGCATCAGAGCCGAAAAAGAAAGCGCGCAGGCTTCCAACTCCACCATGGGGACGATCCCGGTGACGACTGTTAGGACCCCGATTCCAAGTCACATCGATCTAGCCGGTAACACCTCATATCACTTTGCGGCCTCACGCATGGTATTCCCACGGGTGTCGCCTTACCATGGCCGGGACCGTTTGCGCCTTTTGGCTCATGTATATGATAGTGTCGCTAGCATCCACATGACAGAGAACCCGAGCCGACATGGCTAGTCGTGAACTCCAAAGCGGCACCAACCTATGGGGACAGGCATACATGAATCACAACAAGCATGTCGGTCAGCAGCGTGTGAATCCGGGATGTAGCACTAGGCTAACAGGACTCCGGGAACCTGGGCTGTAGTAGGCTAGGCAGGACTCCGAATGTCACCGCGTGACATTTCCCCGAAGGGACAGACACAGGAATGAAGTGAAACATGTGCCGACCAGTCAGGTGTCCTGAGCAGTAGTGCTGGGCTAACAGGACTCCGGTGAACCGGGCTGTAGCGGACTACTATGTCTCATGGAAGCACTAGACTACATTTCCCCATAAGAGAGGCTGCCAAGGATAAACAACTAGATTTTCGGATCCCACACATACCAAGCATTTCAATCATACACACAATATGCTCGATATGTGTAAATACAACATGGCATCACAACATAACTCTATGACTCAAGTATTTATTCATTAGGCTCTGAGGAGCGAGATATTACAAACATGGGTCTCATGACCCAACAATCATAGCATACAAATGAAAGCACATGCGGAAGCTTAACATGTCTGAGTATAGACATCTACAAACGAAAAAGGCTGAGAAGCTTGACTATCTACCCGATCCTGCCGAGGGCACGAGATCGTAGCTAAGGTATCAAGCTAAACGTCGAAGTCCACACGATACTACTAGCGAGACTGAAGTCTCTCTACAAAACATAAATTAAGCAAACGTGAGTACAAAAGTACTCAGCAAGACTTACATGAGAACTAGCTACATATGCATCGGTATCAACAAGGGGGTGTGGTGGAGTTTAACTGCAGCAAGCTAGCTTTGACTCAGTGGCTAACCTAAACTACGACTGCAAGTAACTCTTTTGAGGTGGCGCACACGAGTACACATATTCACCATTCAATACACCACTATGGATCCGCTCCCGTCTCCCTACGAGAAGGCCATCCATAGCACTCACTCTTATCTTGCGAGTTTTAGAGTAACCACTTTCACTTGTCTATGAACTGTTATAGGCAACCCAGAAGTCCTTTACCGCGGACGCGGCTATTCGAATAATTTTATACCCTGCAGGGTTGTACTTCGTCACACATGTTTCCACCACTTAGCGTCTGCACACGACATGCACTCGGCAGACTTCAAGCGAAAGCCGACGTGGGTGTAGACCACGACCTGACTAACCGCACAAGTCTCTAGTCCAGGTTTATCGCCTATTCGGGTTCCATCCGCAAGGAGATCTGGCCGGGGTGTCCTCAACGGCCCCAAACGATGTGTATAGGGTCCTGAGACGCCAAACGGACGCCCGGTATACCCGGCCACAGTGTATCTACCGCATCATAGCCCACCCCTAGGGTCAGCGCTACGCACGGCCGCCAATACATATCCTATAAACACCAGAAACTAGTTGCAACTCCTGGATAGAGGACGAGAGGGGTCAGTAAGTCGAGCGGGGTCATATTTCAGGGCCTAATGTGTGGTAGTAGCTGTTTCATGGATCACAAACACAGAACTCAGTTCCTGAGAACGGTTTCAATGAGACAACCCACCATGTACTCCTACATGGCCTCTCACCGCTACCTTTACCAAATCGTGTTCACACACTTAGCTCACACACAGTAGGACATGTTCACAACTTTCCAATTCATCCACGATGAATCAGACCTGACAAAACTCTAAGCAATAGCAGGCATGACAAGCAAACATGAATGAGTAGGCACATCAGGCTCAAACAACTCCTACTCATGCTAGTGGGTTTCATCTATTTACTATGGCAATGACAGGTCATGCAGAGGAAAGGGGTTCAACTACCGCAGCATGTATCAGTTGAATCATTGTTATCCTAATGCAGTAAAAGAGAGTAGGAGCGAGAGAGTGGGATTTTATTGGAATGAACAAGGCGGTTTTGCTTGCCTGGCACTTCTGAAGATAGTATAGTTCTTCATCGGTGTCATCGAACTCATCATCGGAACCACGTCTATCAAGAGGGGACAAATACCGACAAACAAAGAGGAACACAATCAATGCAATGCAATCATTATGATGCATGATAATGTCATGGCAATATGTTGTTGATTGAGCTAATGCAACTAGCAAACATATTAAATGAAGTTGGTTTGAACCAAGGGTTCAAATTCAAACTCCATATGTGCTTATTTAAATGTCAATTATGCAAATTGCCCTGTACAGCAACCCTAGGTTGTTCAAACATGCATGCAAATGCCATAAACAGATTCCTTGATTTTTTTTGATAATTTTTCATATATAATTTATTTCATTCTGAGTTATAGATAATTTTCTATGTATTTTAGAAGTTTTGGCTATTTTCTGGAATTTTCTGAATTATTTAAAATCCAGAAAATCATTTATTGCATCACAATTGCATCATGATGACCTCGGCAAGTTAACTGCGGCTGACCAGGTCAAACCTGACCAGTGGGGTCCACTGGTCAGTCACATAGTGTTGGCTCGAGTCAACGACAGGTGGGACCGGTCAAAGGCCACGTCAGCAAAGTCAACCTCACATGTGGTCCCGGTGGGGCCCATCGGTCAGTGGCACGGTGATCAGCTAATGGCGTCATTAGTTTTAACTAAGTGTGCCATGTTGGCTCGCCGGAGTTTCGCCGGCGACGACCAAAAACGCGACAGAGACGCACCAGCGTGGCTCGGGTTTCGCCAACAGTGCACCGTTCAGTGCACCCTTTGGCCCTACGGAGAGCTGGCGCGATGGCGCGTCGGATGGTGGTGGTCTCCGGGCCTGGGGTGGCCGGAGTCAACGACGGCGAGCTCTGGGCCTGGGATGAAAACGACGACACCGTGCATGGGAGGATCAACGGGTAGCACCTATGCGTTCTGCAGGCTCTCACAAAGCCAACGTGCATATGAACGGGGCTGATTGGACACTGGAGCCTCGTCGGCGACGAGCTCGTGCGGCGGCGTGCTTCGGGCGTCATGGAAAACGGCGCTACAGCAAGCGCTAGGCCGCGGGGTTAGGGGGAAACGATGGTGCGGCTCACAGTGATCACTATGATGGGTTCGGCTTGCTCGGGGACGTCCTGTGGCCGGTGAATCAACGACGGCGGTGGTCGGCTCCCGAGGATGAGGACAACGGTGATGGCGAGGCTGAGGGGCTCCCGGGGCTTGTTTTGTTCTTCTCGTCGACGTGCAAAGTCGTGGTGGAGCCTAGGGATACAGTGGGGAGGTCAGGCGAGCTTGGTGGGCGCGTTGGCAGCGAGCAGCGGCGATGGTGGTGTTCGGTCGCGGGAGGGAGAGTGAGAAGAGGAGGATAGGGTTGGAGAGAGAAGTGGATGTGGAACCAGGGAGGTGTGTGGTATCTCCAAGGGGGTCGGGGAAGCGGCAAGCAGGAGGTGGCCGGGGCGCGTGTGCGCGCACGGCGGCCACACGCCCATCCTCCTGGCGAAGGAGGAAGACGACAGGGGAGGGGGCCAGGTGGGCTGGGCCGACCACTTGGGCCACCAGGTAAGGTCTAGGTGGGCTTCTCTCTCTGTGCTTTCCTTTTTTATTTGTCTCTATTTTCTATTTCTGTCTTTGTTTTCTGATTTAGCAAAAATACTAAACCACTTCAAAACTTCATGAAAATAGTTGTGCGAACTAAGTGGTCTTTAACCCAAACCACACAACAATTTCCAGAATTATTGAACATACATTTATTATATAATAAATATAAGTCCAATTCAAATACTTATTGGATTAATTCAAGGGCCCAAAATAAATATTCCTGAGATTCTAAAAATATTGGTTTGAATTTTATCTCTTGCCAATATTTCCAGATATTAACAGGAATATTTTCTTGGGCTTGTTTGAAGAGATTTTTTTTAATGTCGATTATTTCTGAGGTGATTTCTGAGGGTTGAGAATTCCCTCAATTCAATTTACTTGAATTTAAGATGATGCATGGATGCATATGCAATGACAAGCAAAGGCCAGAGCTAGGGCTGTGACAACGACACCCTCGAGCACCACGACAAGATAAGGAAGCAGTTGGGCGGGGCCTTCGTTGTCCGTCGCCAACGGCTTCTCCAAGTCCTTCTCGTAGAGTGTCCTTAGCGCCTCATGGGATCTCTCCTCAAGGGACTTGAAGGTGGCGCGATCCTCTGCCGGAACCTTCGCTTTGGCTTCCAGCTAGGCCTTCTCTGCCTCCACCTCCTACACCAGCTTCTCTAGGCGGCCGCGCTCTACGGCCTGTGCCCTTGCCAGCTGCTCCAGTTCGGCGTTACGACCAGTGACGGCGTCTTCTTGGGCCTTCATCTTCTCCTCCTCCACCTTGCGACTACGAGGCTGGGCCGCGCGCTCGTTGTGCATGGTCTCCAACTCGGCCTTCATCGACCGGCAGCGCTCCTTGGCGGCTTCGGCATCCCTCAGCGCCACCTCGTGGGCAGCCGTGGCTCGGTCGGCGGCCTAATACGTCTCCAACGTATCTATAATTTTTGATTGATCCATGCTATATTATCTACTGTTTTGGACTATGTTGGGCTTTATTTTCCACTTTTATATTATTTTCGGGACTAACCTATTAACGGGAGGCCCAGCCCAGAATTGATGTTTTTGCCTATTTCAGTGTTTAGGAAAAACAGAATATCAAACGGAGTCCAAACGGAATAAAATCTTTGGGAACGTGATTTTCTCACCCAACGTGATCCAGGAGACTTGGACTCTACTCCAGGTAGTCAAAGAGGAAGTCACGAGGGTGGGGGGCGCGCCCCCTGCCTCGTGGGCCCCTTAGTACTCCACGGACGTACTCCTTCCTCCTATATATTCCTATGTACCCCCAAACGATCAGAACAGGAGCCAAAAACCTAGTTCCACCGCCGCAACTTTCTGTATCCACGAGATCCCATCTTGGGGCCTGTTCCGGAGCTCCGCCTGAAGAGGGTCATCATCACGGAGGGCTTCTACATCATCATAGCCCCTCCGATGAAGTGTGAGTAGTTTACCTCAGACCTTCGAGTCCATAGTTAGTAGCTAGATGGCTTCTTCTCTCTCTTTGAATCTCAATACAAAGTTCTCCCCCACTCTTGTGGAGATCTATTCGATGTAATCTTCTTTTTGCGGTGTGTTTGTTGAGACCGATGAATTGAGGGTTTATGATCAAGTCTATCTATGAATAATATTTGAATCTTCTCTGAATTCTTTTATGCATGATTGGTTATCTTTGCAAGTCACTTCAAATTATCCGTTTGGTTTGTCCAACTAGATTGGTAGTTCTTGCCATGGGAGAAGTGCTTAGCTTTGGGTTCGATCTTGTGGTGTCCTTTCCTAGTGACAGAAGGGGTAGCAAGGCACGTATTGCATCGTTGCCATCGAGGATAACAAGATGGGGTTTATTTCATATTGCATGAATTTATCTTTCGACATCATGTCATCTTGCTTAAGGCATTACTCTGTTTTTAACTTAATACTCTAGATGCATGCTGGATAGCGGTCGGTGAGTGCAGTAATAGTAGTAGATGCAGAATCGTTTCGGTCTACTTGTCACGGACGTGATGCCTATATACATGATCATGCCTAGATATTCTCATAACTATGCTCAATTCTGTCAATTGCTCAACAGTAATTTGTTCACCCACCATAGAATACTTATGCTCTTCAGAGAAGCCACTAGTGAAACCTATGGCCCCTGGGTCTATTCTCATCATACCAATCTCCATCACTTTAATCTTGCTTTGCTTTTTACTTTGCCTTTACTTTTTAATTTGCATCTTTATACCAAAAATACCAAAAATATTATATCTATCAGATCTCACTCTAGTCAGTGACAGTGAAGGGATTGACAACCCCTAATCATGTTGGTTGCGAGTAGCTATCGTTTTGTGCAGGTACGAGTGACTTGAGCCTGGACTCCTACTGGGTTGATACCTTGGTTCTCAAAAACTGAGGGAAATACTTACGCTACTCTGCTGCATCGTCCCTTCCTCTTCGGGGAAAACCAACGCAAGCTCAAGACATAGCAAGAAGGATTTCTGGCGCCGTTGCCGGGGAGTCTATGCAAAAAGTCAACATACCAAGTACCCATCACAATCCCTATCTCTCACATTACATTAATTGCCATTTTCCTCTCGTTTTCCTCTCCCCCACTTCACCCTTGCCGTTTTATTCGCCCTCTCTTTCTCTCTATCCTCCCTCTCTATTTGCCTCTTTTGCCGTTTGCTCTTGTTTGCTCGTGTGCTAGATTTCTTGTTTGTCGCGATGGCTCAAGATAATACTAAATTGTGTGACTTCACCAACACCAATAATAATGATTTCCTTAGCACTCTGATTGCTCCTCCTAGATAATATTATGGTTAATTATTCTCAATGGCATACTGAAATATCTTCTAATAAAAAAGTGCATGCGACAGAAGAAATTAATGTGTTGAGTGGAAAGATGGATGAACTTATGAAATTATTTGCTACTAAGAGTGTTTGTTCTGATCCTAATGATATGCCTTTGTCTACTTTGATTGAGAATAACAATGAATATATGGACGTGAATTTTGTTGGTAGGAATAATTTTGGTAACAACGCTTATAGAGGAAATTTTAATCCTAGGCCATATCCTAGTAATCCTTCTAATAATTATGGGAATTCCTACAACAACTCTTATGGAAATTATAATAAGATGCCCTCTGATTTTGAATCTAATATTAAAGAATTTATTTATTCGCAAAAGAATTTTAATGCTATGATTGAAGAAAAATTTCTTAAGATTGATGATTAGGCTAGGAACATTATAGAATTGCTCTTGATGTTGATTCTTTGAAACTTAGATCTATTCCACATAAGCATGATATCAATGAGTCTCTCAAAGCCATGAGAATTTCAATTGATGAGTGTAAGGAAAGAAGCGCTAGGATGCGTGCTTCCAAAGATGCCTTTATTAAAGCGTGTTCCTCCAATTCTTATGAAAATCAAGATGAAGATCTAAAAGTTATTGATGTGTCCCCTATTAAATCTTTGTTCTGCAATATGAATCTTGATGAAAGTGAATATGATCTTCCTTTAACTAGAAGGCGTTCTAAAAATCCGGAGTATTTAGATCTTAATGATGAAATTGATGAAAGTGGGATTGAAAGAAATAAAAATATAAATGTTGCTAAACCCACTATGTTAGATATCAAGGAATTTAATTATGAAAGTTGCTCTTTAATTTATTGTATTGCCTTGTTGCAATCCGTGCTAAATTCTCCACATGCTTATAGTCGAAATAAAGCCTTCACCGAACATATTGTTGATGCCTTGATGCAATCTTGTGAAGAAAAACTTGAGTTGAAAGTTTCTATCCCTAGAAAACTCTATGATGAGTGGGAACAAACTATTAAAATTAAAATTAAAGATCATGAGTTTTATGCTTTGTGTGATTTGGGTGCTAGTGTCTCCACTATTCCCAAGACTTGGTGTGATTTGCTAGATTTCCGTAATTTTGATGATTGCTCTCTAAACTTGCATCTTGCGGATTCCACTATTAAGAAACCTATAGGAAGAATTAATGATGTTATTATTGTTGCAAATAGGAATTATGTGCCCATATATTTCATTGTTCTTGATATAGATTGCAATCCTTCTTGCCCTATTATTCTTGGTAGACCTTTCCTTGGAACGGTTGGTGTGATTATTGATATGAAGGAAGGGAATATTAGATTTCAATTTACATTAAAAAAGGGCATGGAACACTTTCCAAGAAATAAAATAAAATTACCATATGAAACTATCATGAGAGCCACTTATGGATTGCCGACCAAAGATGGCAATACCTAGATCTATCCTCGCTTGTTATGCCTAGCTAGGGGCATTAAACGATAGCGCTTGTTGGGAGGCAACCCAATTTTATTTTTATTCCTTGCTTTTTGCTCCTGTTTAGTAATACATAAATTATCTAGCCTCTGTTTTGGTTGTGTTTTTTGTGTTTAATTAGTGTTTGTGCCAAGTAGAACCATTGGGAAGACTTGGGGAAAGTCTTGTTGAACTTGCTGTAAAAAACTAGAAACTTTAGCGCTCATGAGAACTGATGTCATTTTTATTTCAAGAGTGATATTTAGTTAATTCTTTTTGAAGATGATTAATAGATAAATTCCTCACGTCCAACAATTTATTTTAGAATTTTTGGGGTTCCAGATCTTGCGCTAGCTACAGATTACTACAGACTGTTCTGTTTTTGACAGATTCTGTTTTTCGTGTGTTGTTTGTTTATTTTGATGAATCTATGGCTAGTAAAATAGTTTATAATCCATAGAGAAGTTGGAATACAGTAGGTTTAACACCAATACAAATAAATAATGAGTTCATTACAGTACCTTGAAGTAGTCTGTTGTTTTCTTTCGCTAACGGAGCTCACGAGTTTTCTTCTTTAAGTTTTGTGTTGTGAAGTTTTCAAGTTTTGGGTAAGGATCTGATGGATTATGGAACAAGGAGTGGCAAGAACCTAAGCTTGGGGATGCCCATGCCACCCCCAGGATAATCCAAGGACACCAAAAAGTCAAAGCTTGGGGATGCCCCGGAAGGCATCCCCTCTTTCGTCCACTTCCATGGGTAATTTACTTGGAGCTATGTTTTTATTCACCAACATGACATGTGTTTTGCTTGGAGCGTCTTGTATTATTTGTGTCTTTGTGCCTTAGTATGCCACAATCATCCTTTCTGTACACACCTTTTGAGAGAGCCATACATGAATTAAAATTTTATATAATACTCTATGTGATTCACTTATATCTTTTGAGCTAGGTAGTTTTGCTCTATGTGCTTCACTTATATCTTTTGAGCGTTATAATTTTGCTCTATCTGCTTCACTTAGATCTTTTAGAGCATGGTAGTGGATTTGTTTTAAAGAAACTATTGATCTCTCATACTTCACTTAAATTATTTTGAGAGTCTTAATAGCATGGTAATTTGCTTAATAATAATATGCTTGGTATTCAAGATTTGTGAAACTTTCTTTTGAGTGTGTTGAATACTAAGAAAAGATTGAAGCATGATAATTGTTTTGAGATATGGAGGTGATAATATTAAAGTCATGCTAGTTGAGTAGTTGTGAATTTAAAGAATACTTGTGTTGAAGCTTGTGATTCCCGTAGCATGCACGTATGGTGAACCGTTATGTTATGATTCATTTATTGATTGTCTTCCTTATGAGTGGTGGTTGGGGATGAGCGATGGTATTTTCCTACCAATCTATGCCCCTAGGAGCATGCTCGTTATACTTTTCTTTGATAACTTCTAGATTTTTGCAATAAGTATATGATTTCTTTATGAATAATGTTGAGTCCATGGATTATACGCACTCTCACCCTTCCACCTTTGCTAGCCTCTCTAATACCGCACACCTTTCGCCGGTATCATACACCTACCATATACCATCGTAAAAACAGCCACCATACCTACCTATTATGGCATTTCCATAGCCATTCCGAGATATATTGCCATGCAACTTTCCACCATCTAGTTCATCATGACATATTCATCATTGTCATATTGCTTAGCATGATCATGTAGTTGACATAGTATTTGTGGCAAAGCCGCCGTTCATAATTTTTTCATACTTGTCACTCTTGATTCAGTGCATATCCCGGTACACTGCCGGAGGCATCCATATAGAGTCATACTTTGTTCTAAGTATCGAGTTGTAATCATTGAGTTGTAAATAAATAGAAGTGTGATGATCATCATTCAATAGAGCATTGTCCCAATAATAATAAAAAAAGAAAGGCCAAAGAAAAAAAAGAAGTCCCCAAAAAAAGAAAATGAATAAAAAGGGGCAATGCTACTATCCTTTTACCACACTTGTGCTTCAAAGTAGCACCATCATATAGCGAGTCTCATATATTGTGCTTCAAAGATGCACCATCTTCTTCATATAGAGAGTCTCATATGTTGTCACTTTCATATACTAGTGGGAATTTTACATTATAGAACTTGGCTTGTATATTCCAATGATGGGCTTCCTCAAATTTCCCTAGGTCTTCATGAGCAAGCAAGTTGGATGCACACCCACTTAGTTTCTTTTTGAGCTTTCATATATTTATAGCTCTAGTGCATCCGTTGCATGGCAATCCCTACTCACTCACATAGATATCTATTGATGGGCATCTCCATAGCCCGTTGATATGCCTAGTTGATGTGAGACTATCTTCTCCTTTTTTTCTTCTCCACAACCACCATTCTATTCCACCTATAGTGCTATATCCATGGCTCACGCTCATGTATTGCGTGAAGATTGAAGAAGTTTTGAAAAAGTTAGAGTATGAAACAACTGCTTGGATTGTCATCGGGGTTGTGCATGATTTAAATACTTTGTGTGGTGAAGATGGAGCATAGCCAGACTATATGATTTTGTAGGGATAACTTTCTTTGGCCATGTTATTTTGAGAAGACATAATTGCTTTGTTAGTATGCTTGAAGTATTATTATTTTTATATCAATATAAACTTTTGTCTTGAATCTTTCTAATTTGAATATTCGTACCACAATTAAGAAGATTTGCATTGAAATTATTCCAAGTAGCACTCCGCATCAAAAATTCTCTTTTTATCATTTACCTACTCGAGGACGAGCCGGAATTAAGCTTGGGGATGCCTGATACGTCTCCAACGTATCTATAAGTTTTGATTGCTCCATGATATATTATCTACTGTTTTGGACTATATTGGGCTTCATTTTCCACTTTTATATAATTTTTGGGACTAACCTATTAACCGGAGGCCCAGCCCAGAATTGCTGTTTTTTGCCTATTTCAGTGTTTCGGAGAAACAGAATATCAAACGGAGTCCAAACGGAATAAAATCTTCGAGAACGTGATTTTCTCACCGAACGTGATCCAGTAGACTTGGACCCTACTCCAGGGAGTCAAAGAGGAGGTCACGAGGGTGGGGGGCGCCAGGCCGCGCCCCCTGCCTCGTGGGGCCCTCGGTGCTCCACCGACGTACTCCTTCCTCCTATATATACCTACGTACCCCAAACGATCAGAACAGGAGCCAAAAACCTAATTCCACCGCCGCAACTTTCTGTATCCACGAGATCCCATCTTGGGGCCTATTCCGGAGCTCCGCAGGAAGAGGGCCGTCATCATGGAGGGCTTCTACATAATCATAGCCCCTCCGATGAAGTGTGAGTAGTTTACCTCAGACCTTCGGGTCCATAGTTAGTAGCTAGATGGCTTCTTCTCTCTCTTTGAATCTCAATACAAAGTTCTCCCCCTCTCTTGTGGAGATCTATTTGATGTAATCTTCTTTTTGCGGTGTGTTTGTTGAGACCGATGAATTATGGGTTTATGATCAAGTCTATCTATGAATAATATTTGAATCTTCTCTGAATTCTTTTATGCATGATTGGTTATCTTTGCAAGTCTCTTCGAATTATCCGTTTGGTTTGGCCAACTAGATTGGTAGTTCTTGCCATGGGAGAAGTGCTTAGCTTTGGGTTCGATCTTGCGGTGTCCTCTCCCAGTGACAGAAGGGGCAGCAAGGCACGTATTGCATCATTGCCATCGAGGATAACAAGAAGGGGTTTATTTCATATTGCATGAATTTATCTCTCTACATCATGTCATCTTGCTTAAGGCGTTACTCTGTTTTTAACTTAATACTCTAGATGCATGCTGGATAGCGGTCGATGAGTGGAGTAATTTTAGTAGATGCAAAATCGTTTCGGTCTACTTGTCACGGACGTGATGCCTATATACATGATCATGCCTAGATATTCTCATAACTATGCTCAATTCTGTCAATTGCTCAACAGTAATTTGTTCACCCACCGTAGAATACTTATGCTCTTGAGAGAAGCCAATAGTGAAACATATGGCCCCCGGGTCTATTCTCATCATACCAATCTCCATCACTTCAATCTTGCTTTGCTTTTTTACTTTGCCTTTACTTTTACTTTGTATATTTATACCAAAAATGCCAAGAATATTATATCTTGATAGCGGTCGATGAGTACCAAAAATATTATATCTTTTCACTTTAATCTCGTAAGTGACCATGAAGGGATTGACAACCCCTAATCGCGTTGGTTGCGAGTAGCTATCGTTTTGTGCAGGTACGAGGGACTTGAGCGTGTCCTCCTACTGGATTGATACCTTGGTTCTCAAAAACTGAGGGAAATACTTACGCTACTCTGCTGCATCATCCCTTCGTCTTTGGGGAAAACCAACGCAAGCTCAAGACGTAGCACGGCCCGCTTGTCCTCTTCAGAAGCTGCCACAGCCTGGCCCAGCATCGCCCTGACAAACGCATCAGAATGCATCAAACCCGAGATTAGCTCTAGGTGCCACGCCACCAGGCGGCAGTCAGCACCTTGAAGGTCGCCCCGAAGCCGCGCTAGTGAGGAAAGGGCCTCCTCCAAGGCGTCGGGCGAAGAGGAAGGATCACGAGCCAGCGATTCGACTGGAGGAGGAGGTTGCGCCTTTGCCAAGACCTGTGAATTGGTGACTGGAGGATGAGGTTGCGCCTTGGCTGCATCGATGGGAGAGCTAGGGGTAGGCGCCTCCGGAGCTGGCTTGGCCGAGGAGATCGCCTTCTCCCAAGAATGATCCACTGGGCCTCGCGAGGACGATCGAGCGGGAGAAGTGTGGGTGCCTTCATGCCTTTCTGCACCAGAGGGGGTGCTGCCAGGCCTGGCTACTGGCTCACGAGGATGTGGCCGCCCCCCTCTCTTCTTCTTCGGCGACAGAGTCTTCCTGATAATGCAAGAGGGGAACATCAGGAAGCAGCAACAGAAGCGGGAGCAAGAACAAAGTCAAGGCGAGATGCTTACTGGTCCACGACGGCATGGTCCCGTGCCCTCTTCAGGAGCAAGGAGCCCAAGGGCCTCGTGGTCTGGGGTGCCGGTGCATGGGCCCCAGGAGCAGATGAAGAAGCAGCCACCGGCCCAACGGCAACACCAGACAGCGCCAGGGCAGGAGCGTCACCCTAGGAGGCCAGTGCCAACCTGCTCTTCGTCGGAACCACAGTTGAAGACTTCTTTGAGGCGGTGACCTTGGACCTTGTGGTGATCCCAGCAGGGGCTGGGCTTCCCTCACTGGGTGGTCGCCGACGTCGTCATCATTAGGCAGGGCACGGAGGAGATTAGCCTTGCGCGGAGGGGAGGTGTCCCGGTCCCCTCCGGGGTCACCTCCGAGTCGTGATCCTCCTCCCCGTCAGAGTCGTGAAGGACACCACCATCGGAGTCATTGCCACTAGGGCCTTAGAGGGCACCAGCGGCATGAGCCCACGTCCATCAAAGACAGGCATGGCGGCGGCAACCTTCGCTCCGTCGAGGTGGCGGTACAGAGGAACAAAGGTGTCCGGAGGGTACCCCTGGTCGTTCCCGACCAGGGAGCGGAGAGCCGTGCCCAGTTCCTTGTCAGACAGGGCCTCCAGACATAGGCGGAGGTCGTTGCCTTCGTCCCTGAGCTTCCACAAGGGGCGCGAGCGCGCATGGAGCGGAGCCACGCGCTACAACAGGAATTCCTTGACGATCATGGCCCCTGTCAGCTTCGCCGCATTTGGGTCGTCAGGCTTCAGATTGGCAGTCGTCTTCTCCAGCACATGCTCCGCCCAGGGGTCGGTGAGCTTCGCGTAGAACCACCCATCGTGAGACATGGGCATCCCCGTCGGTAGCACAAGCCGGGGATGGGAGCGCTTGGTGTCCATTAGGAACCACTTGCTCCTGAAGCCCTCGGCCTTCTTCCCGGCCTTCGAGATCGCGTTAGTCTTGTTGGCGCAACAAAGTTGGCACACCCTGAGCAATGGACGTCCTTGATCCGAAGATAGAAGAAGTGGCGCAGCAGTGCCACGGACAGCATCACCCCGATGTATGCCTCGCGGTAAAAGGAAAAAATCGACAGAAGGAGGACAGAGTTGGATTAAGATGGAGGGCGTGCAGCTTGTAATGGCTAAGGATGGAGTAGAAGAAGTCAGAGAAGGGGGGAACCAACCCAGCTACAACGCTGCTCATGAAGAAAAGATAGAAGGTGCTGCCAGAGGCCTCTAGCTGGGTGGAGCCAACCCGAAGCGCGGTCTTCCTCTTCTTGTCGCCGCCCTACGCCATCATCAGGAGTGTGGCGGCGAGGTTCCTCTCCGATACACTGGGCTGGCTCATACCTGGAGGGTCGAAGGGTGGCCCTTGCCTTGCTGGGCGCCATTAATGGCGGGCTTGGAGGAGAGTTGGTGCAGATCTAGAGGCTTGGGAGCAAAGAGCAGAAAAGGGGATCTGGAGCAGGACGAAGGCAGAAAATGAAGACACTACGGTGCGCGCCAGCCTTTTGTTAGCTGGGCAGTTGCCAAGGAAGCATGGGGAAGCGGAGACACCCACGTCCCGTCAATCGCCACGCGTAAATCAAGGCCGTAGGATGTTAGGGCCCGCGGCGCTCCGCACTTGACCCTTGGCTTCGCCACTAAGCCAAGCACGAGCACGCCTTGGGCCCGGGGGCTACTGTCAGCGTCTTGGGAACGGGGGTACCCAGACTTGCCTGCCTACGGCCCAGGGCATGGCTCCACCAGCGGCCTGGTACGGCCCATCTTTGTCAACCAACATTCAAGACCCTCGCGAGGGGCCAAGCCTCGTGAGGCGGACGACACAATACCTCCTTAGGGGCAGCCTCACTAGGCTGGCTGGCGAGGAGCCGAGAGTTCAAGGCGAGGGGCACCTCGTGAGGTTTCCGTGACGTGAGCCATGACGACCAAGGCCAGGTGGGCGCTAGCAGACGCAGAATGCTAGTTTCCTCTTTGGTGCTAAAGAGGCAGGCGCGGGCGAGGAGTCCTGAGGCGTCAAGCAAAGGTTTCCATATCGGTGCAAGGAGACCAAGACTAGTAGGACGGCAAGACGGAGGTCATCACAGAGGCCACGACGGCGTCACCAGCAGAGCCTTTGGCAGGCGAAGACCACCTGTTGTCAGGATGGCTTGTACTAGTTGTCCCCCTTCAAATTTGCCGTTGTGGGATCCCTTCCCGCCTAATATCTGGGAATAGGACCCGTGCCTCTATAAATAGGACTAGCCACCACCACAGGAAGGAGGATAATTTGGATCATCCCCAACCACACAAGCTCATCGAGCTCAAGAACACCTCTCCTCAGGAGGCTGTTTTCCCCTTGTACATGTTCATCCCCAGCCTACAGGGCAATCCACCACACCACACTGGAGTAGGGTACTACACCGCAACGGTGGCCCGAACCCAGTATAAACCGTTGTGTCTCTTGTTCCTCGGGTTTGACGAGCTGGGCTTTGAGATCGTTGTGAGAGTGTGAGCTAGTGGCAGAGAGATCTTCGTGCGCACCTTGTGTTCGAACCTCAAGCATTTTCCGAAACCCGTAATCTGACAGGTTGGTCGCTGAAGAAGTTGAGGCAGAGGTGATTTTCAGACGTGTGGAGGAATATCTGAGGAATCTATAGACGACGTCCAGGGCACTGCTCTATTGTGATGTATCATTCCGTCGTTGGAGCAGCTCCGGTGAGCCGTAAGATGTTGAGGCTGAAGTAGCACAAGACGGACATCGTTAATCTCAACTGGGATTCTAATAGCATCTCCTATAGATGATGTAAAATACATTACCAAAAAGTGATAGATGTAAAATTTACATCGCCAAAAACCACCTGACTACAAGAGATGAGGTTCAAACTGTTGACCCTGAACTTAACTGTCAAAACTGAAATTTACCGTGGAGTCTGAATGTTACTATCGAAATTGAACGCAATGGTAGCAGAGAGGAACTTGACATGTAGTTTAGGGAGGGCCTGCAGTTCATCTTCAACCTGCACCCCTCTGAACCGCCAGCCACCACCGGCCGAATTGCCAGCCTCCACACCGCCTCGCCGCCCCAAAACAACTCCCCACCGCCAGTCCGCCGCAGCCTCACCGGCCCGAAACAACTCCGAACCGCAGGTCCATCGCCGCCTCGCCGCCTCGAAACAACTCCCCACCGCCGGTCTGCCGCCGCCTCGCCGCCTCGAAACAACTCCCCACCGATGGTCCGCCGCCGCCCCAGCCAGCCCTCTAGGCCCCCCTGTGCCGAGCTTTTTCTCCGGCGATCCCCACGCCACCGCCCCACCACTACGCCCCCACTACCGGCGACCACCGCCCCCACCCTGAACCCTAAGATAGATAGTGGGGTACCTCTCCTGGGAGCCCCCTCCCCGCTGCGGGTGGTTGTTCCTTAACTCCGGCGACCCCCACCCGCTGAAAATCAACTGATCCAAAGTCGATTCAGTCGACTGAAGTGTAGCTAAATCAGAGCAGGGCAGCAACACGAGCGAGGGAGAGAGCAGCAGCAACAACATGAGCAAGCGAGAGCCAGAGCAGCAGCAACAGCATGAGCGAGAGCCAGAGCAGCAGCGGTAGATCCGGCTGGTATGGCCTCCGCTGAAGGGGCCTCGCACTGGGGAGAGCCGCCATGGAGATGTCGCCCGCGGCGCCGGCTTCGAGGTAGCCACTCGATGGGTGTGCATGATGGAGCACCATCGGCGCCGGGAGGTCGACTTAAGGAGAAGGTGCGATGCGATGAGTGTACAACCTCTTTGGTGGCGCCGAGTAGGCCTCGGCTTCGTCCGAGGAGTCGGTGAGGATTTTGCGGTTCCGGTGGAGTAGGTTAAGGCAGCGCTATGGGGATGGAGCAGCTGTGATAGACGAGGCGATCGTTGGAGCAGCTCCTTGGAGGTGGAGGACGGGGCGGCTGAACCGGCGGGACAACGAGATGAACGACGGATCCTCATCCGAGGAGGTGGATGAGGGACTTCGATCTGTTGCAGTTGACGTCATCGTCGGGGAAGAGGCTCCGGCTGGGCAACGGTCAGGTGTCAGATGGAGGAGGGTAGGGTTTCGTGGTTGGAGCGGAGAGCTTATGCCGTCCTGGGATTTCAAATGGCGAAAAGGAGGCGATGGGAGGGGGGAACCATGACTTAGGGACGCGCTTGTCCAAAATGTAGGGTGTGTTACAAAAGTACCCCCACCGATTTGAGCTAGCGGCCCTTTCGGCTCAGGGTTAGAAGGGGGATTTAGTGTGTCGGGATTTGGCAGCTGGAGGGATTTTTCGCGCGCGTTGTAATTTCGGGATAGCAAGGTGAGAGTTGTGAAGGCGCCAGTTTTGGGAGCACGATATTTGAATTTTCGGGATATAACAAGGAACGGCTTAAATTTTAGGGACAAGCCTAACGTGTACTATTGTAGTTGTACGTACCAAATCAATTCACACTTCCCTCAGCGAAAAAACGAAAAAAATAAAACTATTCACACCACACAAAGAGAGAGTCTTGTCCTGTTTGACTACACAAATGCTATTCAAAGCTACTCCCTCCTTCCATCTATATAGGGCCTAATGCGTTTTTGAGGCTACCTTTGACCAAATATTAGAGCAATAATATATGACATGCAACTTACACAAAGCACACCCGTCAATTCATGTGTGAGAGGAGGTTTCCATGATATAATTTTCCCATTGTGCATGTCATGTACTATTAATGTTGTCAATAGTCAAAGGTGTTCTTAAAAAAAACATTAGACCCTATATAAATGGAAGGAGGTAGTATGAATCCATGTTATGTCCAATTAAATTTTTTTGTTAGTTGTATAATGCATGTAACCTACTCATACAAACATTTTAGTGCATTCCAAATGTCTATTTTCGGGGGTTTGGTGCGACATATGCCAAAGGATGGCTTATCATGGTGGGGGCGAGTAGAACGTCGCCGGTGCCTGGAAACGGGATGAGGCGAAGACATGCACGCCGGCGAATCTTACCCAGCTTCAGGGCTCTCCGGGGAGATAATACCCCTACTGCTGCTCTGCGGGGTCTCCGCATGATCACTATGGCCAAGTGTTTACACGGTTGCTCCTTGAGATGTTTCTTAGAGGTAGGAGAGGGCAAGGCCAGCTCTCTCCTTCTATCTAATATGGTCTAGAGCTACTGGGTTCACACCCTTTGCATGGGTGCCCTGGGGGGTTTATATAGGCCTACCCCCAGGGGTACAATGGTAATTCGACTGGGCGTGGTCCCACCAATCAGTGCCTCTGGCCTCCGACTTCTCCGCCGACTGCTGGGGCCCGCCGACTAGTCTGGTATGGAGCCGACAGGCCGCGTCCGCTGCGGGCGGGTCTTGCCGGCTGCTGATTACTGTAGCCGTGCTTCTGATGACGCAGGCTTGGTCATGGGGTCATGGCAACAGTCCCGCCGCCTGGTGGGCGATCACTATTGCCACTCCCCATCAGATCTTGATTAATGGTGCGTGGGGCCCATGGGAGGGCTCGGCCGACTCCCCGGGGCCGACTCTTGACGGATCCGACTGGCGGTCCTCTCGCCGTCTCCTAGTGTCTCAAAGACTGGTGGGAACTGCTGCCTCCGGGCCGTACAGACAAGCTGTCGTGGGCGCAGGATTCGGCCATGCGGCGCTAATGTTAGGGCCGGCATGGCAACAGTGCCACTCCGCACGGAGATCTTCCGGGGTACGGCGTGCTGTGGCCACGCCTGCCCTTGGTGAGGGGCGGGGGTGGGCTTTGCTGTAGCCATGCCCCTGCCTCGTCCCATTTGATGAGGTCATGGGTTTGTTGGAGTCGAAGGCTGACTCCCCAAAGCCGGCTTCTCTAGAAGTCATCCCTGGGACTCGGCCGTGAGCGGGCAATCGGCCGTCTTGCCGTCGACTCCTAAGGAGGCGGCTCTTCGTCCTGGGGTCTTGAGGGGCGCAGCCTGCCCCGATGTCTTGAAAGGTTATGGGACTCGGGTTGGCCTACCCGTGGCCCATTACTCCGACATCTATACTACCGCTGCAATTCGAGCTAAATTTGAATTGGTTTATCTATTTCAATAAGAATCTACAATCATGATTGTTGCCAACCTCAACCATCATTCGTGTATTACCTTAACAACACACCACATGATTACTATAGAGATAGATATGAACTATGTGTACTATATGAACTCGAATTAAATTTTTTGAATACACTTGATGTTGATTCCAAATAATAGTACATTTGATGTACTAACTATATATTCGTAATCTAAACCTTGTTCCATATGTACACTGTGTTTATCACACAAAGTATAGTGCCCCGCCCCCTACATTGTGACAAGTATTTAGCCCTGAGCTACAAAAGTCACACATTAGCCCAAATTATAATCAATGTTCTATATATTATATGTAGTACTAGTAAGATGGCCATGCATTCCACGGAACATCAAGATGATCGAGGGGAGGCCTTATTTGCAAATATGGAGAGGGGTGTGGGTATCTTTTTTCAAAATTTCCATAGTTTCCTTCCTATCCGTTAGATATAAATCGGATGGCCTATATTGCACGATGGTAGGCACACCATCATCAACAACTCAGTTTTTTATAAGAGTATAGATAAAATATATTATATGTAGTATAACATGTTCATAAACACACCATTTGTATCACCATTATATATATTCACGCATGCGTCCATTTAAAACACTATGATAAATTCTTCAAATATCCGAATTCACTTTTTATAATGAATTATGATCTCTATTCGTCTTTTACACCCAACAATCCTCTTACCTTTGTAGCTAGCGCTAACTTTCTCTCGTGCATGTACACGCCCGCATCCCTCTCACCCTCCCTCAACATTCTCTAGCTCCATCGCGCAAATTCGTCTTTTCACTTTTGGTCGTTCACCCACAGTGTGTGTAGGCCCCCCAGCTCCTTCTTTACGGCACACAATGATCGATATGCCTCTCTAGCCAGGTGTGCCTACCACAAACACAAGCTTCCCCTCTTCTCTTCTCACTGTCCATGCCTCACTCCCACCCCTCTTTTCATCGATCTCGTACTCGCACACTACTTCCCCCTCGATATAGTATGCCTCTCGCACCACCTCCTAGATGCATCCCTCTCTCTCACTCTATCCTTCTCCCCGAGCCTTATTTGCTTCTAACACATACATGCATGTATAATGATCGATCTCCCTACATATACCTAGGTCGACTTTAACTATTTCCCCCCACCCATCGATCGACGTACCTCACAAGTTATGTATCTCCTTTCTCTGACAAAGGACGATTGATCTTCCTATGTAGTTACGTCTGCTTACCACAGCCATATCGCCCCCCTCATCATTCGTGCATGCATCCTGACCCGTCTCTCACACGCACGTGCACAGACAGGAAGCCATCCCCTCTCTTATTAATATTGCAGGCATGGACTCCGTTTGTCTAGTAAGCCTATCCCACCATTTGTTAGAAGCAACTCCACCACCACCCCCTCCAACACTCTAGCTCTGTCTCTCTCCCAACCTTATTCCTCTCCTACACATATGCATGGATGCCGATCGATCTACCTTAATACATAAGGTAGGCCTCTCTCCTCCTCCACACATATACCAGCCATTGTACCTCTCTAGTTAATTAGGTCTCCCCCACCCCCACCACACACCGGTAGTCGAGCGCTGTAGGTAGGTATCCATGCCACAGAGACAAACTGCATCTATCCCCTCTCACGTTCCAGTAGGCCAGCCACCCTATATCTTTGACGTGGGTGGCACACACAAATTCGATGGCACTCTTTATCGATCGCGCGTGCACACACACACATCACCCCTCTCTTCGATTCTATGGATACCTCAAGCCGACGATACCTCCACTCTCTTCTCGTGGATCGCCCCCTCTATATATATGATATATCCAGGACTTTATTTCACACACAATGCCTATGTTACTTTTTGATCGACCCCCCCCCAAACACTCACGAACCCACACACTATATCTCTCTATGTTTGTATATCTCTCACACAACCCCACATAGGTGGTGTACATACACGAAGAGAATACATGCACATACTCACGCTTCATGCCCAGCCACACCCACACGGGTACACGGTGGAGCTCCTTTCTGTATGAAATGGCAGCCCACGTGCTAATTTGTCACACCCTAGCTAGTTCATGCATTAGAGTGTTGCATCATGTTTATTCTTTCAACAGAAACCTGAAATGGGGATGTCAGAACCCCCAGCCCCCTCTGAAACAACTAGGGTTTACTAAAAACTTTTTCAATGAACCTAAAATGCCCTTCTAAAATGTCCATCATTTTTGTCTTGGTTCAGAACCTCTGCCAAAAGTGTTGCACAATTTTCTAGGTCATCTTAGGGTCTTTGAATTAAATGATAAGTATTTGAATTTGGGCATTTAAAATTATATAAAATATTTCAAATGCTCAAATATTCCTAAACTGAAATGTTTCATGTTGGAAATATTCCAACTTTGGACCAGGAGCAGTTTGGTGATTTTAGGAGTTGCCTAGGTATTTTTAATAATTCAACAAAGTTGCAGAAAAATAGAAAAAGAAAAAAAACAGAAATGAAGGACTTACCTGGCGCCTGCAACCCGGCCCACCTGCCGGCCCAGCCCAGCACCGTGCCAGCGAGCTGCTTGCCGGCCAGGCAGGCAGGCAAGGTGCTCGACGGCGAGCACCGCATGGGTGCCACGCACCTGCTCGCCGCCTCGCCGCTCCACTCACCCGGCTAACGACGTGGATTGACCCCTCTCTCTCCCCCGAACCCCCAGACGCCCCCTCTCCTCTCCAGCTCCTCCCCCTCGCGCTCCCCAGCCATGGCCGACGCCACCGCCGCCGCTCCATCGTCGTAGCCGCGCTCCCCGCCGCCCGTGCTCCGTCTCGTGGTGTCCAGGAGCTCCGCCGCCGTCCACTTCATCGAGCTAACCGATCCCCGCGTGCTCGTGAGGCCCGAGTCCACCGCACCGACCTCGCCCGAGTTCGCCGTCGCCGGAGATCCCCTTCAACGCCGTCGCCGCATCAGCTCATCCCCAACCCCGCCGGTGGCCTCTACGGGTGCTCTGTGAGCCTAGCTACCCCTCCTACCCTTCCTCTCTCGCCCCCGAGCCGTGTAGCCACCGCACGAAGATCACCCGCACGCACCGCCACGGATCTCGTCGCCGACGTGCTCCCGGCCATCCTCCGGCCAACCCACGGGGTCCAACGCACTCACCACGTTGGGTTGAGTCCAACCGTGCACTTCCCGCACCTCACCGCACACCCTAGCCCCGAGTTCGCCTTCACCCGAACTCCGGTGACCGCCTAGGTCGTCGCCGGCGCCAACTCCGGCCACCCCGACCCCAACTGACTCCACCAAGAGCCGCGGCTCGTCCTCAGCTCCACCCCGATGCCCTCCGCGACCCATTTGGTGGCCGGAACGGCCAAAACCACTTCCGCCGCCGCGTCGGGCTCGCCGGCGGCTAAACGCCGGTGCATCCATTTTGACTTTGACCACGGGTGGGCCCTGGTTGACTCTGTTGAGTTAATGACAGGTGGGGCCCCCTTCTGCTAATTATCTAGATTAGTTTAAACTAAATTAAATTAGTTAATTATACACTGACACCCTGGACCCACGCGTCAGGTTTGACCTGGACCTGGTCTGGTGACTTGCTGAGGTCAGCATGACCTCATGCTGACGCAGTAAACCTTTTCTGAAATTAAAATAAATCTAAAATGATTTATAAATTCCAGAAATTGTTGCAAACTTCAAAAATTCATATAAATTCAACCGTAGCTCCAAATCAAACAAATTATATATGAAAAATGATCAGAAAAATCCAATCTATCCATCTGTACTAGTTTCATGCATGTTTAAACAAACTAACTTGAGGTTTAGTGCAGAACAATATAAAACACTTTAAAGGGCCATTTATGAGTTTGAAATTTGAATCTTTGGTTCAAATTGATTCAAACCCATCTGGTTTTAGTTGCATTAGCCCAACACACTCATATTGCCATGTTTCATGCATGCATCATATTGTCGCACATTGTTTGGTGATGGTTGTGTATCGGTGTTCTTTGCGGCAAGTTCTGCCTCCGAGGAGTACCGTGATTACCCTAGCGAAGAACCGTATCCGTGCATCGATCCATCAGGCAAGCAACCAACCATTTGATCATATCGATACAATCCCATGTTCTCGCTCTTGCTCTCTTTTACTTCATTAAGACAACGCGTTTCAAACTGCTGTGTGCTACGGTAGTTGAACCCATTTCCTCTGCATGACCTGTCATTGCCATAGTAATTAGATGAAACCCACTAGCATGTGTAGGAATTGATTGAGCCATATGTATGTGTTGTTCCTACCTTGCTATGCCTGCTATGCTTAGAGTCGTGTCAGGTCTGGTTCATCTAGGTGATGGGCTAGAGTGAAATGATCATGTCGGTAATGAGAGTGATGTGGTGAACACGATTTGGTAAAGGTATCGATGAGAGGCCATGTAGGAGTACATGGTGGGTTGTTTCATTGAAGCCGACCTTAAGAACTGAGATCTGTATGTGTGATTTAAGATTCAGCTACTACCATGCATTGGGCCCTGAAATATGACCCCGCTCGACTTCTTATTCACCCTAGTCCTCTGTCCAAGAGTTGCAAGTATTTTCTGGTGTTTGTAGCTTACTGGAGGCCGTGGACAGCGCTGACCCGCGGGGTGGGCTGTGATGCGGTAGGTACGTGGCACGGTGTATCGAATACCCGTTAGGTATCTCGGGAACCCTATACACATCGTTCGGGGCCGTATGGGAAACCTCGGCCGGACTCCCTGCGGATGGAACCTGGATAGGCGATAAACCTGGACTAGAGACTTAGGTGTTTAGGTAGGTCGTGGTCTACACCCACGTCGGCTTTCTCTTGAAGTCTGCCGAGCACATGTCGTGTGCAGACGCTAAGTGGTGGAAACATGTATGAAGAAGTACACCCCTGCAGGGTTAACATGATCTATTCGAATAGCCGCGTCCGCGGTAAAGGACTACTTGGTCGCTTATACAGTTCATAGACAAGTGAATGGATACTACTAAAAATCTCAAGATAAGTGTGAGTGCCGAGGATGGCTCTTCCGTAGGATGACGGGGGTGGATCCTGGGTGGTGTATTGAAGTGGTGAGTAGTGGACTCGTGTGCGCAAAACCATTTCAAGTTGGAGTCTCGTAGGATAGTTTAGCCAAGAGTCAAAGCTGGCTTGCAGCAATAAATCCACCAACCCTTCTTGATAATGTGCATGTATGTAGGATCTGACGTAAGTCTTGCTGGGTACCTTGTACTCATGTTGCTATAATCTACATTTTACAGAAGGCGCTGCAACCCCTTCTGATGGGTTCCTCGTAGACGTTGACATCGACGAGTAGACTAAGGCCCAGGTGGTAATCCTGAGCTTGTGAAGGTCCACGTAGTATAGCTAGGCTTTCGAAGCCTCTTTTATTTTACTAGTTGTCTGTACTCAGACAAGTTACTTCCGCTGCTGGTTTGTATTACTGTATGACTTGAATGTGGGTCATGTGACCCGTACTTGTATGTATGTTATGTATGGCTCTCTGAGCCTTTAAATAAAGTACTTGTGTCGTAGAGTCATGTTGTGATGCCTTGTTGTATTTGCACATATCGAGCATATTGTGTGTATGATTGAAATGCTTGGTATGTGTGGGATCTGACTATCTAGTTGTTTATCTTTAGTAGCCTCTCTTACCGGGAAATGTCTCCTACTGTTTCCATTGAGCCATGGTAGCTTGCTACTGCTTCGGAACACTTAGGCTGGCCGGCATGTGTCCTTCTTCGTTCCTGTGTCTATCCCTTCGGGGAAATGTCACGCATTGAGTACCGGAGCCCTGTTAGCCCGCTACAGCCCGGTTTACCGGAGTCCTGCTAGCCCAGTGCTACAGCCCGGACCCACTTGCTGATGACCGACATGTTCGATGCTGGGTCATGGATGCCTGTCCCTGTAAGTCCGTGCCACTTTGGGTTTACGACTAGTCATGTCAGCCCGGGCTCCTTATCATATGGATTCTAGCGACATCATCATATACGTGAGCCAAAAGGCGCAAACGGTCCCGGGCAAAGGTAAGGCGACACCCGTGGGAATACCGTGCGTGAGGCCGCAAAGTGATATGAGGTGTTACAGGCTAGATCGATGTGACATTGAGTCGGGGTCCTGACAGCGTTGGTATCAGAGCCGGACTGCCTGTAGGTTCTCCAAGCCAAACTGGTCGATGTTGAGTCTAGAAATGCTTTAGTTATACGTAAGGCTCTTTTTACTTCTTTACCTCATGGCATTCTGATCTGAGTCAGTCCATTCTTCTACCGGGGATTAAGGATTAGGATCTTCTCTCTCTATCAGGTTCACGTGTTACGAATCAGTAGTACCTTATAGGTTTGATGACTACAAGCCTAGTTCAGTTCTACTACCTTGTTATGCTGATAAGTTGAACCCAGAACCTTGATATGATATTGTTGAGTGTCTATGCAATTTTTTGATAAATGTCTCAAACCCTTCTTGAGCATTTACAGCCGTTATGCTGTCGAAATTTTGCTAGAAATTCTAATGCCTTTGCATTATGTTGTGCTTTCAGATGGCCACTCGCGACCAAAATCAAGTGGTTTGCCTGACCCGATGCATTGGTGTGACCGGTCATACGACCATGTTAGTCCGAGTGATGATCGAGATGGGTTACCGTTGGTATCCCGAATACACGGTCGAAGAGCAGTTTCGAGATTTTAACCAAAGCCAGTATCTTTGCACCGTCCGGATATTTCCCTCTTATCCTGGTTCTACCGAGGCTCTTCACTTTTCCTATGGGCTCGGTGTTACTATTGAGATGGCTGTGCAAGATGCGGCTTATTCTATGATGACCATCATGCGAGTCAGGACTGGCCTGCTTCGCAACACCGACTTCCGGTATATGCCGGCTTCACTTCCTGGAGCGCACGGTTATCTCCGGGCTACCTATGCTGACCCCAGTCAGGAGGACTCACTAACTCGCACAACTGCTGAGTTGCTCGAGGATAAGGACCGAGAGAACTGGGCCTTGAGAATGGAGCTTTTCAACACCCGCGCCGATCATTGGGCCACCTTGACTTGGTTTGCACCGGCTGTGCAAGCTGGATGCATGGATATGAGAGATATGTATCCTGTTAGGTCTGCTCTGCCGGACATGATGGATTGGCGTGATGTGGGAGGCATCACCCCACCTCGTGGTCCTCGCAGGCCACCGTTTGTTGGTCCAAGACCTCACCCTAGCCCTTTTGGTCCACAGGCTCCTCAGGACCGTTTGTTTCCGGATGCTCACGTTGAACTTCCAGGCTATGGAGGATACTTCTATGAGAACTACTACAGAGATGACTGAGATAGTAGTAGATCCACTAGGTATTGTAATAGTTGTATTTCCACCGTCCTGCGTGACTTGTGGAATATGACTTAGCGTGCAGTAATTCCGGGGGTGTAGGAAAAATAATGTATAGGAGCTTGGGATGCCTCCGATGATATGTAATCCTCCTCTCACCGTAGTAGTACTTGTTGGTCTTGTACTAAACCTCGTATGGTGTGTATGACGATGGAATAAAAGAAGTAGTTTCTGTATCTACCATGTCATACGGATGATCATCTTGCATTCTGAGTTGTCCATTACATTCTACATTCTATGTCGGAATCTTGTCATGTTGGACTAAACCATTGTCTTGTTTTTCCTAGGATGGTCAACACCCGCAACAACCCTGCTCCCCCAGAGCAGGCCGAAGGCAGCAGAGTTGGGGATACAAATCTGCCTCACCCTCCCTCTCTGGCAGAAGTTATGCTAGAGGCTGAGAGAAACAAGCGGGAGACCAACCGTTTGTTGGAGCGTATTGAACAGAACACAGCACACCATCAGAGGACTAACTTGGTGTCACTCAGTGATTTCATCAAGTTACATCGACCCACGTTCCACCACTCTGTCGAGCCTCTTGACGCTGATGACTGGCTTCGCAGTATTTCTCACAAAATGCGTTCTGCGCTAGTAGCTAAGGTTGACAAGGTCACCTTTGCTGCATATCATCTTGAAGGCCCCGCCAGTCTATGGTGGGAGAATTATGGAGCTATGCGCCCAGCGGACCATGTCACTACTTGGGCTGAATTCAGCGAGGCTTTCCGTGAACATCACATTTCGGAGGGTCTCATGGATCGTAAACGTGAGGAGTTCTGTAGTTTCACTCAAGGTCGACTCTCTGTTGACGCTTACAGCATGGAGTTTGGTAACCTTGCCCGTTATGCAACGGAGGAAGTTTCTACTGATGCCAAGAAGCAGGCAAGGTTCCGTAAGGGGCTTAGTCCTGAGCTCCGTCGTGACCTCCGTCTGCATGAGTGCACCTCTTTTCAGAAGCTTGTGAATAAAGCCATCAGTGCTGAGACGGGACAGACTGATTTCGACACATCACGCAAGCATGGCCGTGACTTGGGTTCCTCATCCGGTGCTGGACCACAGAAGCGCCGTGTATGGGTGCCTAACACTGCCCTGCCACCCAGGTTCACACCGAGGCCATCCTTCCAGGCGCCTCGCCCAGCTCAGCCATATGCACCAGCCAAGCCCTATGGTGGTCCAACCAACAATGCTCCTCCACGTACCAGTTCCATGACTTGTTTCAAGTGTGGGGAATCAGGCCACTATATGCGCGAGTGTCCCCAAACCAACCCCAACCAGACAGCAAAAACTGTTGGCCGCGGCAAGCCGACAGGGAAAGTGTTCTACGCCAAGCCGGCCACCACTGGTCATGGCCATGTTAATTGTGTTTCTGCGGAAGAGGCTCAAGAAGATCCCAACGTCATTCTCGGTATGCTCCTTGTTAATTGCCACCCGGCATCTGTTCTTTTCGATACAGGAGCATCTCATTCATTTATATCCGAGAGCTATGCTCATCTGCATAACACCACATTCTGTGAGATGCCCACCTCTATGGTAATTCAAACTCCGGGATCCAAATGGCAAACTTCTAGAGTAAGCCATGGAAATGAAATTCAAGTCGACAAACTTGTTTTTCTCGCATCTTTGATAGCCCTCAAATCTTCGGATATTAATATCATCTTGGGTATGGACTGGATGTCAGCCCATCATGCCAAAATTGATTGCTCCTCTAGGACTGTTGAACTCACCCATCCTTCGGGGAAGATAGTCAATGTCTTGACCCGAATAGCCAAGCGACAGTTATATTCTCTTAACGCCAGCCCTTTGCCAGACCTTGAGGACATTCCGGTAGTCCGTGACTTTCCGGATGTCTTCCCAGAGGAATTGCCAGGTGTTCCACCTGACAGAGATGTCGAATTTGTGATAGATCTCATTCCAGAAATTGTCCCGATTTCCAGAAGACCCTACAAGATGGCACCTTTTGAACTAGCCGAGCTTAAGAAACAACTCGATGAGTCCTTGAAAAAGGGTTTCATCCGACCTAGTTCATCTCCTTGGTCTTGCCCCGTCCTCTTCGTCAAGAAGAAGGATGGTACGGACCGGATGGTTGTAGATTATCGACCTGTCAACTTGGTCACAATTAAGAACAAGTATCCGCTCCCTAGGATCAACGACCTGTATGATCAGCTCGCTGGATCCTCAGTCTTCTCTAAAATGGATTTGAGGTTGGGCTAACATCAAATCAAAATCAGAAACGGGGACATTCCGAAAACGGCCTTTGTTACTCGTTATGGCCAATACGAGTACACCGTCATGTCCTTCGGTTTAACCAACGCTCCAGCCACCTTCTCTCGGTTGATGAACTCAATCTTCATGGAGTATTTGGATAAATTCGTCGTGGTTTACCTCGATGATATACTCATCTACTCCAAGAACGAGGAAGAACATGCCGAACACCTAAGGCTAGTGTTGAAGAAACTTCGAGAGCATCGCCTTTATGCCAAATTTTCTAAATGTGAATTCTGGTTGTTAGAAGTGACCTATCTTGGACATGTAATTTCTGGTAAAGGCATTGCTGTTAACCCTGAGCGAGTTCAAGCCATCCTTAATTGGACTCCACCTGAATAGGTCAAGCAAGTTCGGAGTTTCCTTGGCCTAGCGAGCTATTGCCGTCGCTTTGTCGAGAATTTCTCCAAAGTTGCCAAACCTCTAACTGAACTCCTCAAGAAAGATAAAAAGTTCGAGTGGACTCCACAATGCGAGCACAGTTTCCAGGAACTGACGAGACGTTTAACCTCTGCTCCCGTACTGGTACCACCTGATTTTTCCAAGGATTTTGTTATCTATTGCGACGCCTCACGACAAGGACTAGGCTGTATTCTCATGCAAGATCGACACGTAATTGCTTATGCTTCACGGCAATTACACCCACATGAGGAAAACTACCCCACTCATGATCTAGAGCTTGCAGCTGTAGTCCATGCACTCAAAACATGGCGACATTACCTTCTCGGTAATCGTTGTGAAATCTACACTGATCACCAAAGTCTGAAGTATATATTCACCCAACCGGATTTAAATCTCAGGAAAAGACGTTGGGTCGAGTTGATCATAGATTTCGACTTAGGAATAACTTACACCCCAGGGAAAGCCAACGTCATGGCTGATGCGCTAAGTCGTAAATCTTATTGTAACAACCTGATGTTACAACAAAGTCAACCGCTTCTCCATGAGGAATTTCGGAAGCTTAACCTTCACATTGTTCCTCAAGGATTTCTTTCCACCTTGGTGGCGAAACCTACTCTTACGGATCAAATCATTGCTGCCCAAAAGCGAGATAAGGGAATATCTAAGATCAAGGAGAACATTGCTAGCGGAGGTGCTAGATGTTTCTCCACAAATGATCATGGTGTTGTGTACTTTGAGAACCGTTTAGTGGTTCCCAAGAACCAGCATCTACGGTAGTTGATCCTTAAGGAGGCTCATGAATCTCCTCTCACCATTCATCCTGGTAGTACCAAGATGTATCAGGACCTACGCTAGAGGTTCTGGTGGACTAGGATGAAGAGAGAAATTGCTCAATATATTTCTAATTGCGACGTCTGCCATCGTGTAAAAGCAGAGCATCAATGGCCTGCTGGCACCCTTCAACCCCTAGCTATTCCTGGAAATGGGATAAAATTGGTATGGACTTCATTACCGGTTTTCCCAGGACCAAGAGAGGGAATAACGCTATCTTCGTCGTTATCGACCGTCTTTCCAAAGTGGCCCATTTCTTACCTGTTCGTGAGAGTATAACTGCTAGTCAGTTAGCAGACTTGTACATCTCCCGAATAGTGTCTCTCCATGGTGTTCCTTTGGAAATTAACTCGGATCGAGGAAGTCTTTTCACCTCTCGATTTTGGGAAAGTTTCCAAAATGCTATGGGAACCCGCCTTTCTTTTAGTACTGCTTTCCACCCTCAATCAAGTGGTCAAGTGGAACGCGTCAACCAGATTCTAGAAGAGATGCTTCGAGCTTATGTTATCTCATTCGGAATGGAGTGGGAGAAATGCCTTCCATTTTCTGAATTTGCTTATAACAACAGCTATCAATCCAGCTTGGGCAAAGCCCCTTTTGAAGTTCTCTATGGACGAAGGTGTCGAACGCCTCTTAACTGGTCAGAAACCGGGGAAAGACAATTCTTTGGCCCGGATATGATTCAGGAAGCAGAAGAGCAAGTTCGCATCGTTCGTGAATGTGACACCCCAAAAATTTTGGCCTTGTTTTAAGGGAATAAAATTTTGCCAGGATTTAAAACTTTGAATTTTTGAGCTCCATTTTGATTTTTTTGTTTAAATCATTTCCTTCCCTGTTATGCTGAGTTTTTCCCAAAAAGAAAACTTTTCAAAAATGTTGTTGGACTTGTTTAACCTCTCAAGAAAAACTTTGTTGTTATCATTGTAACTAATTAAATAATTAAGTTGCTTGATCTTTAAAAGGGTTTTCTAGGTTAAATGGCCATATTTGAACTACAACCATTTGATAGATTCACTTAAAATTCCCATAAAAATTTGGAGATGTCATGTGATGTTTTTAAATCACTTTTATGCAAAAATATATTTCCTTCATGAAATATTGTGAGCCCTGCACTCAATTTTTCTTCTCTGGTCCAGAGTGCATTTTGCACTGCAACCCATTTAAATAATTCTTTAAAACTTCTACCAAAATTAGGGGAGGTCAGTAGGAGCATATTATTCCACTTTGTGCAAAAACCAATTTATGTTCTTTGAAAAATTTGAGTGAATCAACCTCATTTCCATTCTGGTCCAATTTGAGGATTTGCACAGCAACCATGTTTTTACTTGCTCTTTAACCCTTGATTATTTCTCCTACTTGTAGTCCCCCATGTTAGACCCTTAAGTCCAGGAGCATGCACCATTTGGATCATTTTTGGTTCATGAAATAATGCTATTTATTTCCTGTCCAGAAATGTAGTTTTGCAAAACTTGCACTAACAAGTTTCTGCTTTTGGCCAACTAACATCACCACCCTCTCTTTCTTCCATAGAGACCCCCATCTGGAGTTTTTGGCCACCCCAAGACCTGCCTAAGTGCATGTGGCATTTTGCCAAACACCTGGAGGGCATGACCAGTTCTGGCATGAGTGTGGCATTGCACTGTGAACTTGCACCTCTGATCAAACCAGCATGTCCACTAGACTCCCCGTTGCTCCTAACCTCGATCTGGTAAATCCCATCCTCACCTGCGACCTGTAGCTTGCCTCGGCATTGTGTCGAACACCTGGTGTGCGTGCACTGGACGCGCCCAGAGCGCGCGTATTGCAGCCACGCGGCCGAGCCGACACGCTGGCCCCCACGGCTTTGGCCCGCTCTGCAGAACCACGCCACGCGCTCCCCTCCTCGCAGCAACGCGCCAAGCAGCCCCCGCCGCGCCCGGCAGGCCAAGAGCTAGCCGCCGCCGCCGCCCGACAGCCCCTGCTCCGTTCAGCACCGCCCGAGCCACCTCGGCTCGCCACCTGGCCCCTGGAGCAGTGCCCTCTCGTCCACTAGCTCTTGCCGTCATCCCCAGCCGCGCCACGTTGCCCTGCAAGCTACAGCGAGGCGGTTCGCCGGAGAGCTTATCCGGCCGCCGCGGCACCGACCTCGACGAGCTATAAGAGGAGGCCCCGAGCCACCCCGGGCACGCAGGAAGCCTTAGAGTGCTCCCCTAGTCCTCCCATGGCAGCCAATCGACTCGGGGAAGGTCTTCATCCCCATCTCCGGCAACGGCAGCCGCCACCACTGCCCCGGCCAATTCGGCACCACCAGGGCCTCCCACTCTTCGTTCTCTCCACCAAGAACCCCCTCATCCTCCCGTAAACCTTCCCCCTACTCCATTTCGATCGAGAACCACCGCCGCCCCGAAACCACTTTTTCCCGAAGCTTCCCTCCGCCGAGGAGCTCGCCACCGACAGCTCACGCCATCCCCGCCGACTCAGCGACTACCGGGAGGACTGCCTCAACCTTGCGGATCCATCCCCACCCTCGGGGGCCCGCGAGGAGCAGCCAAACGCCGGCGACGATCGCCGGAGCCTCGCTCCGCTCGGGCAGAGGAGGGAGACGACGCGCGGCGACTGGTCAAACCTGACCAGTGGGCCCCTGGACCCACTGTCAGCGACCCCGCGCCATCCACGCTGGAGTAAGTGGAGGCGTCATGCCCGTGATACGTCTTCTCTGCGCGAAAGCGTAATCTCTTCAAAACGTTTTCTTTTCTGTTTTATTTTAAAAACAGTTTTGACCAGAACTTTGACTGGCTATAACTTTTTAAATATAACTCCAAATGAGTTGATTCTTTTTCCTACCTTCCTCAAATTTGGTCTAGTTTATTTTAAGATTTATTTGAAAAATTTTCAAACAACTTTTTGGTTCTGTTTTTGAAATATGTGTTAATTCAAATATATTTTTAAATAGGATTTTGGGAGAGAGAAGAAACTTTCAAAAGTTTGGAGAGCACCTTGCCTTTCCACACATTGAAGGCAAGCATTCTGAACCCCGGCATAATAATTTTGGAGTGATCATTGATGCATTTAGAACTCCACCGCATTTCGAAGGACTTGTTATTTCATGTGATATGATCATATGCATGGGTGCATGTTACTGATTTCCATGCTGTTGGTAATGGACACACCTGTGATGATAATCACCCTCATGAGCTTTACATGCATACCGGCAGGAACCCGGGAAAACCTCTGCCTTGGGTAGGTATGAGTTTGTCGTCGGTCTCCGTCGGGACGGTTCTGTCTGGTATGGCATAGTAAGGTGATATGAATGGTGACTCTGTTTGATGAAACATATTTGTTATACTAATCATCCAGGGAATACTTGAACCTCCTGAGTTGACCGTAGATCGAGTCTTGTTCCAGTAACCCCCATACTTGTTTCGTACAGCCACTCGTCTCTACAGCAAGTAGAGTACGGTTCAGTAAGTTGTCAACCTCTTTCTAGCACACACCGTACAGAGAGGCCAGGGTGGATGATACCGGTTGTAGCTGGTTGGAAGGCCACCTGGTCCGGGGGCATGGGTGTTTCCGGTTGGGACCGAGAGGGGAGGCCACCCCTTAGAGCACGCAATATAAGTTTGATCCCATGCTACGCGAGGTTGTAGCCTCCCCACTTAGAGTTGCTTAACAGGTGTCGTGGGTGATTCCAGACACGTGTGAGTTAAGCTGGTGTGTGCAGGTTAGGTGTGTTTTCAACAAAAAGACCGTAGACGGAATTAGTCCCGATGGACTAAAGAAATCCGTTACTCATGGGTAAAGAGTACACCCTCTGCAGAGAATAAACCTATTCGAATAGTCGTGTCCATGGTTAAGGATTTCAGTCTGGGATGGGTCAGGTGTCGGTCTTAGTGTCGGTCTTCGGAGGTGAAGCTGTTAACCAGAAATACTGCTTGTGATTTGTGAGAACTATGATTATTATTATTGTTGACTAACCCGTGATATTATTGTTATTATCGAGTATCTCTGGGATGGTTCTACCTCCGGGATATTCACTATGATTGTTTCTTTTAAAGCTCTTTATGTGGTGTCGCTCAGACGCCCGACTGTGGCATTTCTTTTAAGCCCTTTATGTGGTGTCGCTCAGACGCCCGACTGTGGCATTTCTTTTAAGCCCTTTATGTGGTGTCGCTCAGACGCCTGACTGTGGCATTTCTTTTAAGCCCTTTATGTGGTGTCGCTCAGACGCCCGACTGTGGCATTTCTTTTAAAGCCCTTTTTGTGGTGTCGCTCAGACGCCCGACTGTGGCATTTCTTTTTAAGCCCTTTATGTGGTGTCGCTAAGACGCCCGACTGTGGCATTGCTGGTTATTCGTTTTCATAAATTTTAGTACTACTATGTTATTGCAATTTTATAAATAACCACAGGCACGCATCAGAAATTTATTTACTATTTTCGACTGACGTCATGAGCATAAAAATATTTCTTTTGCACATCGTGGTTATATTATACCTGTGTTCATAATGTTTGCGAGTACATTCAAAGTACTCACTGGCTTGTCCCTGGCTATTGTCTTGGCCAGATTTTTCTTGCACGGAGAGGAGCGACGCGATGCCAGCCCCGGAACCCACACAATGGAGATAGCAGCCTCTGGAAGATAGGAATTAACCTGGTCAGCTGTTCCCGTGGGAAATGGAGTCCCATAGACACTGATGCTTCACAACCCGCTTCCGCCATCAATCACTAGAAACCATTTGTTGTACTCACAGGCCAGAATGGTCTTGTACTGCATACCTTTTTTTTTTGTATTTTGCTTGGAATTTCTGTATCAAGTTGGAGCCTCATCAGCTAACAGTAATCCTGGGGCTGATGAGCACGACGGTCTTTTCTGGAAATTATTACCCGGAAAAACCGGTCGCGACAGGCTTGGTATCAGAGCCAGGCTGACCATTGGCTAATCCTATCTTAGCCAGGTCAATAAACTTAGGAAAACCAAACCACTAGACCTTAGCCAAACCCCAGCCAAGCTTCTCGTGCAAGATAGCCACACAGTGACCCAACACCTTTTGGCAGTCGGTGCCCAACCTGTCAACCTAACCTGTCACTCATGTGCCAGTGACCGGCCCCTAAATAGTCCTTTCTCGCAAGCGTTCGAAGGAAGACTCCGTCGCCTTTTTCTTATAAAAAGGGGCACGCTAGCCCCAACCCAGCACAACACAGCCGCTACCCCAAACCGAACCACAATGCCTGGACCTATAGTGCACAACGAAACCACAGCAACCAACCTTGGAGGTTTTGTGACCATCCTCGCAAACCTCACCCGTCGTGCCTACGCGTTAGAGGAGCCACCAGAATATGTTGTGTATCAAGGACCCATGAGCGGTGAAGACCGCCAATTCTGGGCCACTGTGCACATTTAAGGTAGGAGTCTAGCACCCGAGCGTCCCTACCGGTTCACCGGAAGAACAACTTCCTTTGAGCCACAAGCCATCCAGCTAGCCGCTCGAGAGGCTATAGTTCATCTCAGGCACTTGTCGCCCAGAGTTAACTGTCGGTCGTTCCACTACTACCCCAGACGAGAAGGGTATGGTAGACCACCCCAAGTCGCCAATGGAGACCATGAGACGGACCCCGCATTGTTGCACCTAGTGCGCTATGTAAGTGCACTAGAGGCACTGTTCGACCAGATCACTATTGACCTAATCGCAGCTCGTGGAGAGTTGGTTCGTCGAGCCCCGGCGAGAGAAGGAAACGAGCCCAACACCGACAACCCAGTCATGTTGTTTGGACAACCGATCGAGACCCCGAGATCTGCCCCAGCCATCGGCCAAGGTGCTGCGATAACCCCAGAAGTGCTTCGTCGCATATTGGGAGCACACTCCAACGGGGTTGTGGCCAACAATCCCCGCAATGGTCATTCTCACTACCCCGACCCTGCAGTTCCTCTGCCATCTCCGACTAATCCCGGCAGAGAGACACGTGGAGAAGCCTCGACATCCACCAGGCACGCCCGTTTAGACATAAACGAGGTAGACTGAGCCGTATGAGTAGTACCAAGTTTCAATGTATCCTCGCTTTGTAATCATGCGACCGCGTATATTAACGCAGCCTGTCTTTGTGCCTCTGTGTTGATAGTAGCCTTGCATGTTTGGTCAGCGCATAGCTGCATATTTTTCCAGGCACAACTACCAAAACCAGCCCGACGACAACCACAGTAACACATCTCTTTATGAGATATGTGTATCTCTGACACTGACCCGACCTTTGGAGCTAAGCTGGCAAATTTATTACCTTTCACCACGGTAAAAATGATCCAGCTCCATTGCTATATAAAGGCCACCTTGTGACCTTACCCAGCAACCCCCACCTTGTGCACCACACTCGCACTTCTTCCTGTCATGCCGAACCCCAGCATTCATCTGAGAACCCCAGATGCAACCCCAGGTAGCTTTGTCAAATTATTGTGGGATTTTACCCGCAATACCATGGGTTCTACCCAGCCACCCCAGTACGAGCTGTTCAAATCAAGGATCACCCCCTCCACCTCGGAATATTGGGCAGCAGTACACATTCCTCCTGTAGACCCCAACCAAGATCCAATAGAAGTTTCCTTCGTGGGGAAATCTATGCCAACCCCACACTTGGCCATAGAAGCTGCTGCGAAAGAAGCAATTGCTCATCTTCGATCCGCAGTACCCTATGCCCGCGAACGAGGATATTATTACTTTCCGAGCCGTGCAGCACCCGGAGAAGTAACATCTTTTCCCGGTGGACGTATTGAGAGAGACCCAGTTCTGGCCAACCTTATCCAGTACATCATTGCTCAAGAGCATTTGAACCAGCGAGTGATGGATTATCTCCAGAGCCTTGCAGATTTAAATCCTCAGATCGCCATCGGCAGACCACTGAGGCCCGACACGGAGAGACGCATACATCGACTGGTCAATCCACTTCCTCCAATAGAAGAGGAGTGTATTCCTTTACCAGAGACAATTTATCAGGACCCCGTCCAGTTACCGTTTTCATTTTAGACGTCACTACTGTATTTGTTCTATGCAGCATATATTTATGTGTGTGACTTATGCGTGATACCCTGAGTTTGTACGACGAGTCAATTATTTGGCTTCTGCTAATGTGTGTAGTTTTGTTGTGGTTTACGCTCCTTTAAAGTAACTGTTTTCCCCTCGCAAAACCCTGGAATGAGATTTTCTTTTCCCTGAGTTGCTACATCTCCACTTTCTCATGATGTGGATTATTTAATTTCACTCAGCACCACGAGCAGACTCACAACCATAAACATACGGACTCATACACTGTTTGCAAAACTTTGCAACGGTGTTACATCCAGCTAATCACCCCTAACAACAGTTAGAACCCGACACACTCCATCTACTCCTCATGATCACCACCACCGCAGAGAGCCAACACCCGAGCCGCAGCGTCGCGATACTCGTCGAAGATCATCGCGCACAGGAGCACAGAGAGCCCCAGCAGTGTCGCCAGCCCTCCGCATATCAGGATCACAAACCAGTCCGGCATCGCCTCCGCCATTAGAGCCTCGACCGAGCTTCTGTAAGCAGTAACGGAGAAATAAGGAGGAGGAGAAGTGAGGCCAGGTGTAAGGAGGAAGAGAGAGGCACCCCGGCCGTTTTTATAGCTCGAGCTCGGTGTACGATGGGCGAAGTCCACCAACGCCGCTCGTCGCCGATCACCGGTGTTCGGAGTCGAATCCACGAGCAGTGCCGATAGCGCACTGGCCCGCGAGGTGAGTGCACGCTGCACCAGCAGCTAGCACGCCGCGCACTACCACGGTACGGCCTAGATGCCCTACACACTAGGCGTCGCCGGTGGAGAAAGCGCGCGGGAGAGAGGAGGAAGAAAGGTCCAGAGGGAGAAGAAGAGGAGACTGATAGTGGACCCCGGGTCCACCTGTCAGCCAGAGAGAGCACTATGCTCTCGGGTGTGATCAGCGTATATCTAAATTTAGGAGTTATCCTAAATTTATATCCAGCGTAGAAATCGCTCGGACCGTAGACTTTTCCGCGCAGCACCAGTTTTCACATTGTGGTTTTTCACCACTTATTGCCCTCTCACTGTAGCCACGTCTTTATTCTCTTATCACCGCTTTTAGCAAATCTCGAGGACGAGATTTTTCTTAAGGGGGATAGTATTGTGACACCCCAAAAATTTTGGCCTTGTTTTAAGGGAATAAAATTTTGCCAGGATTTAAAACTTTGAATTTTTGAGCTCCATTTTGATTTTTTTGTTTAAATCATTTCCTTCCCTGTTATGATGAGTTTTTCCCAAAAAGAAAACTTTTCAAAAATGTTGTTGGACTTGTTTAACCTCTCAAGAAAAACTTTGCTGTTATCAGTGTAACTAATTAAATAATTAAGTTGCTTGATCTTTAAAAGGGTTTTCTAGGTTAAATGGCCATATTTGAACTACAACCATTTGATAGATTCACTTAAAATTCCCATAAAAATTTGGAGATGTCATGTGATGTTTTTAAATCACTTTTATGCAAAAATATATTTCCTACATGAAATATTGTGAGCCCTGCACTCAATTTTTCTTCTCTGGTCCAGAGTGCATTTTGCACTGCAACCCATTTAAATAATTCTTTAAAACTTCTACCAAAATTAGGGGAGGTCAGTAGGAGCATATTATTCCACTTTGTGCAAAAACCAATTTATGTTCTTTGAAAAATTTGAGTGAATCAACCTCATTTCCATTCTGGTCCAATTTGAGGATTTGCACAGCAACCATGTTTTTACTTGCTCTTTAACCCTTGATTATTTCTCCTACTTGTAGTCCCCCATGTTAGACCCTTAAGTCCAGGAGCATGCACCATTTGGATCATTTTTGGTTCATGAAATAATGCTATTTATTTCCTGTCCAGAAATGTAGTTTTGCAAAACTTGCACTAACAAGTTTCTGCTTTTGGCCAACTAACATCACCACCCTCTCTTTCTTCCACAGAGACCCCCATCTGGAGTTTTTGGCCACCCCAAGACCTGCCTAAGTGCATGTGGCATTTTGCCAAACACCTGGAGGGCATGACCAGTTCTGGCATGAGTGTGGCATTGCACTGTGAACTTGCACCTCTGATCAAACCAGCATGTCCACTAGACTCCCCGTTGCTCCTAACCTCGATCTGGTAAATCCCATCCTCACCTGCGACCTGTAGCTTGCCTCGGCACTGTGTCGAACACCTGGTGTGCGTGCACTGGACGCGCCCAGAGCGCGCGTATTGCAGCCACGCGGCCGAGCCGACACGCTGGCCCCCACGGCTTTGGCCCGCTCTGCAGAACCACGCCACGCGCTCCCCTCCTCGCAGCAACGCGCCAAGCAGCCCCCGCCGCACCCGGCAGGCCAAGAGCTAGCCGCCGCCGCCGCCCGACAGCCCTTGCTCCGTTCAGCGCCGCCCGAGCCACCCCGGCTCGCCACCTGGCCCCTGGAGCAGTGCCCTCTCGTCCACTAGCTCTTGCCGTCATCCCCAGCCGCGCCACGTTGCCCTGCAAGCTATAGCGAGGCGGTTCGCCGGAGAGCTTATCCGGCCGCCGTGGCACCGACCTCGACGAGCTATAAGAGGAGGCCCCGAGCCACCCCGGGCACGCAGGAAGCCTTAGAGTGCTCCCCTAGTCGTCCCATGGCAGCCAATCGACTCGGGGAAGGTCTTCATCCCCATCTCCGGCAACGGCAGCCGCCACCACTGCCCCGGCCAATTCGGCACCACCAGGGCCTCCCACTCTTCGTTCTCTCCACCAAGAACCCCCTCATCCTCCCGTAAACCTTCCCCCTACTCCATTTCGATCGAGAACCACCGCCGCCCCGAAACCACTTTTTCCCGAAGCTTCCCTCCGCCGAGGAGCTCGCCGCCGACAGCTCACGCCATCCCCGCCGACTCAGCGACTACCGGGAGGACCGCCTCAACCTTGCGGATCCATCCCCACCCTCGGGGGCCCGCGAGGAGCAGCCGAACGCCGGCGACGATCGCCGGAGCCTCGCTCCGCTCGGGCAGAGGAGGGAGACGACGCGCGGCGACTGGTCAAACCTGACCAGTGGGCCCCTGGACCCACTGTCAGCGACCCCGCGCCGTCCACGCTGGAGTAAGTGGAGGCATCATGCCCGTGATACATCTTCTCTGCGCGAAAGCGTAATCTCTTCAAAACGTTTTCTTTTCTGTTTTATTTTAAAAACAGTTTTGACCAGAACTTTGACTGGCTATAACTTTTTAAATATAACTCCAAATGATTTGATTCTTTTTCCTACCTTCCTCAAATTTGGTCTAGTTTATTTTAAGATTTATTTGAAAAATTTTCAAACAACTTTTTGGTTCTGTTTTTGAAATATGTGTTAATTCAAATATATTTTTAAATAGGATTTTGGGAGAGAGAAGAAACTTTCAAAAGTTTGGAGAGCACCTTGCCTTTCCACACATTGAAGGCAAGCATTCAGAACCCCGGCATAATAATTTTGGAGTGATCATTGATGCATTTAGAACTCCACCGCATTTCGAAGGACTTGTTATTTCATGTGATATGGTCATATGCATGGGTGCATGTTACTGATTTCCATGCTGTTGGTAATGGACACACCTGTGATGATAATCACCCTCATGAGCTTTACATGCATACCGGCAGGAACCCGGGAAAACCTCTGCCTTGGGTAGGTATGAGTTTGTCGTCGGTCTCCGTCGGGACGGTTCTGTCTGGTATGGCATAGTAAGGTGATATGAATGGTGACTCTGTTTGATGAAACATATTTGTTATACTAATCATGCAGGGAATACTTGAACCTCCTGAGTCGACCGTAGATCGAGTCTTGTTCCAGTAACCCCCATACTTGTTTCGTACTACCACTCGTCTCTACAGCAAGTAGAGTACGGTTCAGTAAGTTGTCAACCTCTTTCTAGCACACACCGTACAGAGAGGCCAGGGTGGATGATACCGGTTGTAGCTGGTTGGAAGGCCACCTAGTCCGGGGGCATGGGTATTTCCGGTTGGGACCGAGAGGGGAGGCCACCCCTTAGAGCGCGTGATATAAGTTTGATCCCATGCTACGCGAGGTTGTAGCCTCCCCACTTAGAGTTGCTTAACAGGTGTCGTGGGTGATTCCAGACACGTGTGAGTTAAGCTGGTGTGTGCAGGTTAGGTGTGTTTTCAACAAAAAGACCGTAGACGGAATTAGTCCCGATGGACTAAAGAAATCCGTTACTCGTGGGTAAAGAGTACACCCTCTGCAGAGAATAAACCTATTCGAATAGTCGTGTCCATGGTTAAGGATTTCAGTCTGGGATGGGTCAGGTGTCGGTCTTAGTGTCGGTCTTCGGAGGTGAAGCTGTTAACCAGAAATACTGCTTGTGATTTGTGAGAACTATGATTATTATTATTGTTGACTAACCCATGATATTATTGTTATTATCGAGTATCTCTGGGATGGTTCTACCTCCGGGATATTCACTATGATTGTTTCTTTTAAAGCCCTTTATGTGGTGTCGCTCAGACGCCCGACTGTGGCATTTCTTTTAAGCCCTTTATGTGGTGTCGCTCAGACACCCGACTGTGGCATTTCTTTTAAGCCCTTTATGTGGTGTCGCTCAGACGCCCGACTGTGGCATTTCTTTTAAAGCCCTTTATGTGGTGTCGCTCAGACGCCCGACTGTGGCATTTCTTTTAAGCCCTTTATGTGGTGTCGCTCAGACGCCCGACTGTGGCATTTCTTTTAAAGCCCTTTTTGTGGTGTCGCTCAGACACCCGACTGTGGCATTTCTTTTTAAGCCCTTTATGTGGTGTCGCTAAGACGCCCGACTGTGGCATTGCTGGTTATTCGTTTTCATAAATTTTAATACTACTATGTTATTGCAATTTTATAAATAACCACAGGCACGCATCAGAAATTTATTTACTATTTTTGACTGACGTCATGAGCATAAAAATATTTCTTTTGCACATCGTGGTTATATTATACCTGTGTTCATAATGTTTGCGAGTACATTCAAAGTACTCACTGGCTTGTCCCTGGCTATTGTCTTGGCCAGATTTTTCTTGCACGAAGAGGAGCGACGCGATGCCAGCCCCGGAACCCACACAATGGAGATAGCAGCCTCGCGAAGATAGGAATTAACCTGGTCAGATGTTCCCGTGGGAAATGGAGTCCCATAGACACTGATGCTTCACAACCCGCTTCCGCCATCAATCACTAGAAACCATTTGTTGTACTCACAGGCCAGAATGGTCTTGTACTGCATACCTTTTTTTTGTATTTTGCTTGGAATTTCTGTATCAAGTTGGAGCCTCATCAGCTAACAGTAATCCTGGGGCTGATGAGCACGACGGTCTTTTCTGGAAATTATTACCCGGAAAAACCGGTCGCGACAGTGAAAAGTTGAAAACAGCCCAATCTCGTCAAAAGAGTCAATATGACCGAAAACATAAGGCTATGACTTTTGAGGTTGACGAGAAGGCTTACCTTCGGGTTACTCCTCTGAAGGGAACCCATCGCTTCGGTATCAAGGGCAAATTGGCTCCTCGTTACATTGGACCCTTTCGCATTCTCGCAAAACGAGGAGAAGTTGCCTACCAATTGGAACTACCTCCGCATCTCTCAAGAGTCCACGACGTCTTCCATGTTTCTCAACTCAGGCGTTGCTTCTCGGATCCTATCCGTGGAGTAGACCACGAAACGATTGATCTCCAAGATAATCTCACGTATCGAGAGTACCCCGTTCATATCCTCGATCAAGCTAAGTGTACCACTCGACGTCATAATATCAAGTTTCTCAAGGTTCAATGGTCGCACCATTCTGAGAATGAAGCAACTTGGGAAAGGGAGGATCGTCTTCGACTCGAGTATCCCGCCTTCTTCCCAGAGGAACCCAAATCTCGGGACGAGATTCTTTTGAGTGGGGGTGAGTTGTCACACCCTAGCTAGTTCATGCATTAGAGTGTTGCATCATGTTTATTCTTTCAACAGAAACCTGAAATGGGGATGTCAGAACCCCCAGCCCCCTCTGAAACAACTAGGGTTTACTAAAAACTTTTTCAATGAACCTGAAATGCCCTTCTAAAATGTCCATCATTTTTGTCTTGGTTCAGAACCTCTGCCAAAAGTGTTGCACAATTTTCTAGGTCATCTTAGGGTCTTTGAATTAAATGATAAGTATTTGAATTTGGGCATTTAAAATTACATAAAATATTTCAAATGCTCAAATATTCCTAAACTGAAATGTTTCATGTTGGAAATATTCCAACTTTGGACCAGGAGCAGTTTGGTGATTTTAGGAGTTGCCTAGGTATTTTTAATAATTCAACAAAGTTGCAGAAAAATAGAAAAAGAAAAAAAAACAGAAAGGAAGGACTTACCTGGCGCCTGCAACCCGGCCCACCTGCCGGCCCAGCCCAGCGCCGCGCCAGCGAGCTGCTTGCCGGCCAGGCAGGCAGGCAAGGTGCTCGACGGCGAGCACCACATGGGTGCCACGCACCTGCTCGCCGCCTCGCCGATCCACTCACCCGGCTAACGACGTGGATCGACCCCTCTCTCTCCCCCAAACCCCCCAGACGCCCCCTCTCCTCTCCAGCTCCTCCCCCTCGCGCTCCCAGCCATGGCCGACGCCACCGCCGCCGCTCCATCGTCGTAGCCGCGCTCCCCGCCGCCCGTGCTCCGTCTCGTGGTGTCCAGGAGCTCCGCCGCCGTCCACTTCGTCGAGCTAACCGAGCTCCGCGTGCTCGTGAGGCCCGAGTCCACCGCACCGACCTCGCCCGAGTTCGCCATCGCCGGAGATCCCCTTCAACACCGTCGCCGCATCAGCTCGTCCCCGACCCCGCCGGTGGCCTCTACGGGTGCTCTGTGAGCCTAGCTACCCCTCCTATCCTTCCTCTCTCGCCCCCGAGATGTGTAGCCACCGCACGAAGATCACCCGCACGCACCGCCGCAGATCTCGTCGCCGACGTGCTCCCGGCCATCCTCCGGCCAACCCACGGTGTCCAACGCACTCACCACGTTGCGTTGAGTCCAACCGTGCACTTCCCGCACCTCACCGCACACCCTAGCCCCGAGTTTGCCTTCACCCGAACTCCGGTGACCGCCTAGGTCGTCGCCGGCGCCAACTCCGGCCACCCCAACCCCAACTGACTCCACCAAGAGCCGCGGCTCGTCCTCAGCTCCACCCCGATGCCCTCCGCGACCCATTTGGTGGCCGGAACGGCCAAAACCACTTCCGCCACCGCGTCGGGCTCGCCGGCGGCTAAACGCCGATGCAGCCATTTTGACTTTGACCACGGGTGGGCCCTGGTTGACTCTGTTGAGTCAATGACAGGTGGGGCCCCCTTCTGCTAATTATCCAGATTAGTATAAACTAAATTAAATTAGTTAATTATCCACTGACACCCTGGACCCACGCGTCAGGTTTGACCTGGACCTGGTCTGTTGACTTGCTGAGGTCAGCATGACCTCATGCTGACACAATAAACCTTTTTTGAAATTAAAATAAATCTAAAATGATTTATAAATTCCAGAAATTGTTGCAAACTTCAAAAATTCATATAGATTCAACCGTAGCTCCAAATCAAACAAATTATATATGAAAAATGATCAGAAAAATCCAATCTATCCATCTGTACTAGTTTCATGCATGTTTAAACAAACTAACTTGAGGTTTAGTGCAGAACAAGATAAAACACTTTAAAGGGCCATTTATGCGTTTGAAATTTGAATCTTTGGTTCAAATTGATTCAAACCCATCTGGTTTTAGTTGCATTAGCCCAACACACTCATATTGCCATGTTTCATGCATGCATCATATTGTCGCACATTGTTTGGTGATGGTTGTGTATCGGTGTTCTTTGCGGCAGGTTCTGCCTCCGAGGAGTACCGTGATTACCCTAGCGAAGAACCGTATCCGTGCATCGATCCATCAGGCAAGCAACCAACCATTTGATCATATCGATACAATCCCATGTTCTCGCTCTTGCTCTCTTTTACTGCATTAAGACAACGCGTTTCAAACTGCTGTGTGCTACGGTAGTTGAACCCATTTCCTCTGCATGACCTGTCATTGCCACAGTAATTAGATGAAACCCACTAGCATGTGTAGGAATTGATTGAGCCATATGTATGTGTTGTTCCTACCTTGCTATGCCTGCTATGCTTAGAGTCGTGTCAGGTCTGGTTCATCTGGGTGATGGGCTAGAGTGAAATGATCATGTCGGTAATGAGAGTGATGTGGTGAACACGATTTGGTAAAGGTATCGATGAGAGGCCATGTAGGAGTACATGGTGGGTTGTTTCATTGAAGCCGACCTTAAGAACTGAGATCTGTATGCGTGATTTAAGATTCAGCTACTACCATGCATTGGGCCCTGAAATATGACCCCGCTCGACTTCTTATTCACCCTAGTTCTCTGTCCAGGAGTTGCAAGTAGTTTCTGGTGTTTGTAGCTTACTAGAGGCCGTGGACAGCGCTGACCCGCGGGGTGGGCTGTGATGCGGTAGGTACGTGGCACGGTGTATCGAATACCCGTTAGGTATCTCGGGAACCCTGTACACATCGTTCGGGGATGTATGAGAAACCTCGGCCGGACTCCCTGCGGATGGAACCTGGATAGGCGATAAACCTGGACTAGAGACTTAGGTGTTTAGGTAGGTCGTGGTCTACACCCACGTCGGCTTTCGCTTGAAGTCTGCCGAGCACATGTCGTGTGCAGACGCTAAGTGGTGGAAACATGTATGAAGAAGTACACCCCTGCAGGGTTAACATGATCTATTCGAATAGCCGCGTCCGCGGTAAAGGACTACTTGGTTGCTTATATAGTTCATAGACAAGTGAATGGATACTACTAAAAATCTCAAGATAAGCGTGAGTGCCGAGGATGGCTCTTCCGTAGGATGACGGGGGTGGATCCTGGGTGGTGTATTGAAGTGGTGAGTAGTGGACTCGTGTGCGCAAAACCATTTCAAGTTGGAGTCTCGTAGGATAGTTTAGCCAAGAGTCAAAGCTGGCTTGCTGCAATAACTCCACCAACCCTTCTTGATAATGTGCATGTATGTAGGATCTGACGTAAGTCTTGCTGGGTACCTTGTACTCATGTTGCTATAATCTACATTTTACAGAAGGCGCTGCAACCCCTTTTGATGGGTTCTTCGTAGACGTTGACATAGACGAGTAGACTAAGGCCCAGGTGGTAATCCTGAGCTTGTGAAGGTCCACGTAGTATAGCTAGGCTTTCCAAGCCTCTTTTATTTTACTAGTTGTCTGTACTCAGACAAGTTACTTCCGCTGCTGGTTTGTATGACTGTATGACTTGAATGTGGGTCGTGTGACCCGTACTTGTATGTATGGTATGTATGGCTCTCTGAGCCTTTAAATAAAGTACTTGTGTCGTAGAGTCATGTTGTGATGCCTTGTTGTATTTGCACATATCGAGCATATTGTGTGTATGATTGAAATGCTTGGTATGTGTGGGATCTGACTATCTAGTTGTTTATCTTTAGTAGCCTCTCTTACCGGGAAATGTCTCCTAGTGTTTCCATTGAGCCATGGTAGCTTGCTACTACTCCGGAACACTTAGGCTGGCCGGCATGTGTCCTTGTTCGTTCCTGTGTCTGTCCCTTCGGGGAAATGTCACGCATTGAGTACCGAAGCCCTGTTAGCCCGCTACAGCCTGGTTTACCGGAGTCCTGCTAGCCCAGTGCTACAGCCCGGACCCACTTGCTGATGACCGACACGTTCGATGCTGGGTCATGGATGCCTGTCCCTGTAAGTCTGTGCCACTTTGGGTTTACGACTAGTCATGTCAGCCCGGGCTCCTTATCATATGGATGCTAGCGACATCATTATATACGTGAGCCAAAAGGCGCAAACCGTCCCGGGCAAAGGTAAGGCGACACCCGTGGGAATACCGTGCGTGAGGCCGCAAAGTGATATGAGGTGTTACAGGCTAGATCGATGTGACATTGAGTCGGGGTCCTGACATAATTTGAACGTGTGTAGCGGTTGTTTACGTACAGAGGTCATGTACCATGCATGCACGAAACAAAGTTTGAATTGATGCGTTGGCGCATTATTTTTAAATAAAGTTATATTGCTCAATGGCACGTACACAAAATATAAAACGATTTTTATAGAGAAAAAGGTAGTCTAGTCCACTGTATACAATGGAGCCTATCTGCCTGGGTTTGTCTCTCTTCAGAGTATCTCACACAAGGCGGCGGTGGCCTCTCCCTCTCTCACCATTGGTCACTGATCCGGCCGCATCCCGCCCGCCAGCAGAAAGGGAGGATGTGTATCATTTCTCCATTTGACGGCGCCGAGGCAGCACGTCCCGATCTGCGGTACCCGCCGTTCTCTCCGACCAAGCTCCGGCGTGGTAGGGCCTACGCCACCTGCTCGCCGCTGCAGTATGGGAAGACCCCGCCCGCTGTCGCTCACCTAGTTACATCCCAACGACCCCCAGGTATCCCCTCCGGCCTTGCTCCACTGCCCGTCTTCCCACGTCGCTACTTGTGGAAAATCTTGCATGTGGATCTCCCATAGTTCTTTGCCCAAAACGTAGCTAGTCCGGCGTGCTTTCCATATTGCAATCTCGTCCTCACACCGTTTTAGACAAACACAACCATGTTGTTATCTTCCCTTAGGATAACGAATATGCTTCTTTTTTGTCGTCGTATGTGTCATCAACTGTTATTCACCAGTAATTGTTTCCTTTCTACCTCTTTTTTGCAAACAGGGCTATCCATTTCACCTTGTTGCTATTGCGACCTTTTGGTGAAATGCACAAATCACTTTTTTCTTAAGAGTGTTTTGTGTAGTTGTACTAAAATGTCACCCGGGCAACGTCTCTACATTTCAATGCGACTACACAAAGGGAGATTCGTTTTTCTCTATCCTCCTCATCGAACTCCTAGCCTAATCTTCTCCAACTATTTGCTTAATCTTCTCCAACTAGTTAGTCTTAAGAGAGACTGCAAAGCTGGCCGGCTTCTATTTGTGTGTTTATTGTTTCATCAGCAGTCCTCTGTTATTGTAATCACACTTAATATCTTTGGAACATGGACGCTCAGCTCTATTTTTGTGGAACTGCACAAAATGATCGGAATGTTGCATGCTTCAAACAACTACTTTTTCCCAACATGCCTTATTGATTTAGACAAAGCTGGGGGGCATTGTTGCCAATGAAAGCATGGCTCAATTTTAATTTAACACCTTCTCACAACTTTGTCTTCAATTGTGACATAAATATTAGGTCTGATCTGCTAATCATTGAGATGCATTAGCAAGGAAGTTAGTTTTTTATTGTTTCCGAAAGAGCACGGATGGCAAGACACACGAAACAAAAGCTGAAAGCTCAGAGCATTGTACAATTTCATGTCGCTGGAAAATTATTTGTATAGTACGTCAATTATGTAAACAAATGCTGGAAGCTTGATAGCATTGCGAGAAGCTCTTCAACATCTGGGTCCACGTGCCATGCACAAAATTATACTTCCTCCATTCCTAAATATTTATCTTTTTACAACTTTCAAATGGACATTTTATGCTTGGCTGTTCGCCTCTTCGGGAAGTTGAACAATAATAATACTAGTATAGTGTATGCTTCTGGCAATCTGACACCGAATTAACTATTGCACGTCCACCGCCTGAGCGAGGGAGAGCTTGCATTAGTCGAAAGTTTCTCCTTGTCCTGCGAGCCGCCGCGCGCAAGCTTCTCCCGTCCTGCAAGCTTTTCCTCATTCAGCAAGTTGACGGGACACAACAAAGTATGCTAGTCCATACTGCCTCCTTTCCGGTTAATATGGCTTAATTTCAAACGAGATAAATACACTATCTTTCATTGTATATTTGTAAAAATACGCCAGTGGACTTCATAATATGCTCATTGCGCTCAATATATACATTTTTTGGTGTTTATACATGTTGGGGAACGTAGTAATTTCAAAAAATTCTTACGCACACGCAAGATCATGGTGGTGCATAGCAATGAGAGGGAAGAGTACCGTCCACGTACCCTCGGACTGTAAGCGCTATGAGAACGCAGTTGATGTAGTCGAACGTCATCATGATCCGACCGATCCAAGTACCGAACGCACGGCACCTCCGAGTTCAGCACACGTTCAGCATGATGACGTCCCACGAACTCCGATCCACCTGATCTTCACAGGAGAGTTCCATCAGCACGACGGCGTGATGATGTTGCTACCGATGCAGGGCTTCACCTAAGCACCGCTATGATATGATCGAGGTGGATTATGGTGGAGTGGGGCACCACACATGGCTAAGGGATCAATGATCAACTTGTGTGTTCTAGGGTGCCCCCTGGCCCCGTATATAATGGAGCAAGGGGGGAGGCCTGCCGGCCCCTGTAGGGCATGCCAGGAGGAGGAGTCCTCCTCCTAGTAGGAGTAGGACTCCCCTTTCCTACTCCTACTAGGAGGAGGAAAGGAAGCGGGAAGGGAAGAAGGAAGGAGAGGAAGGAAAGGAGGAAAGGGGGTAGGCCCCCTAGTCCAATTTGGTTTGGGCTAGGGGGGCTGTGCTCCCTGCCTTCTCTCTTCCACCACTTGGCCCATGAGGCCCAATACTTCTTCCCCGTATTCCCGTAACTCCCCGGTACTCCAAAAAATACCAGAATCACTCGGAACCTTTCCGATGTCTGAATATAGTCGTTCAATATATCGATCTTTACTTGTCGACTATTTCGAGACTCCTTGCCATCTCCCCGATCTCATTCGGGACTCCTAACTACCTTCGGTACATCAAATCACATAAACTAATAATACCGATCATCACCGAACGTTAAGCGTGTGGACCCTACTGGTTCGAGAACTATGTAGACATGACCGAGACATGTGTCCGGTCAATAATCTATAGCAGAACCTGGATGTTCATATTGGCTCCTACATATTCTACAAAGATCTTTATTGGTCAAACCGCATAACAACATACGTTATTCCCTTTGTCATCGCTATGTCACTTGCCCGAGATTCAATCGTCGGTATCTCAATACCTAGTTCAATCTCGTCACCAGCAAGTCTCTTTACTCGTTCTGTAATACACTGTGTCACAACTAACTCATTAGTTGCATTGCTTGCAAGGCTTTAGTGATGTGTATTACCGAGAGGGCCCAGAGATACCTCTCCGACAATCGGAGTGACAAATCCTAATCTCGATCTACGCCAACTCAACAAGTACCATCGAGGACACCTGTAGATCACCTTTATAATCACCCAGTTATGTTGTGACATTTGGTAGCACACAAAGTGTTCCACGGTAATCGGGAGTTGCATGATCTCATAGTCATAGGAACATGTATAAGTCACTAAGAAAGAAATAGCAGTAAACTAAAACGATCAAGTGCTAAGCTAACGGAATGGGTCAAGTCAGTCACATCATTCTTCTAATGATGTGATCCCGTTTATCAAATGACAACTCATGCCCATGGTTAGGAAACATAACCATCTTTGATCAACGAGCTAGTTAAGTAGAGGCATACTAGTGACACTCTGTTTGTCTACGTATTCACACATGTATTATGTTTCCGGTTAATACAATTCTAGCATGAATAATAAACATTATAAATGAAATAAGGAAATAAATAATAACTTTATTATTTCCTCTAGGGCATATTTCCTTCAGTCTCCCACTTGCACTAGAGTTAATAATCTAGATCACATCGTCATGTGATTTAACATCAATAGTTCACATCTTTATGTGATTAGTTCATATCTCCATGTGAGTAACACCCAAAGGGTTTACTAGAGTCAATAATCTAGTTCACATCGCTATGTGATTAACACCCAAAGAGTGATCATGTTTTGCTTGTGAGAGAAATTTAGTCAACGGGTCTGCCACATTCAGAGCCGTATGTATTTTGCAAATTTTCTATGTCTACAAATGCTTTGCTTAGAGCTACTCTAGCTAATTGCTCCCACTTTCAATATGTATCTAGATCGAGACTTAGAGTCATCTAGATCAGTGTCAAAAGCTTGCATCGACGTAACTTTTTACAACAAACTCGTTTATCACCTCCATAACCGAGAAATATTTCCTTAGTCCTCTAAGGATAATTTTGACCGCTGTCCAGTGATCTACTCCTAGATCACTATTGTACTCCCTTGCCAGAATGATGCTAAGTTATACAATAGGACTGGCAAACAGCATAGCATACTTTATAGAACCTATGACTGAGGCATAGGGAATGACTTTTCATTCTCTTTCTATTTTCTGTTGTGTTCGGGTTTTGAGTCTTTACTCAACATCACACCTGGCAACACAGGCAAGAACTCATTGTTTGACTATTCCTTTTTGAACTACTTCAAAATCTTGTCAAGGTATGTACTCATTGAAAAAACTTATCAAGTGTCTTGATCTATCTCTATAGATCTTGATGCTCAACGTGTAAGCAGCTTCATCGAGGTCTTTCTATGAAAAACTCTTTTCAAACACTCCTTTATGCTTTCCAAAAAATTCTACATTATTTCCGATCAACAATATGGCATTCACATATACTTATCAGAAATGATGTAGTGCTCCCACTCACTTTCTTGTAAATACAGGCTTCACCACAAGTCTGTATAAAACCATATGCTTTGATCACTTTATCAAAGCATATATCCCAACTCCGAGATGCTTGCACCAGTCCATAGATGGATCGCTGGTTGCATCATATACAATTCTTCTTTAAGAAATCCATGAAGGAATACAATTTTGACACCCATTTGCCAGATTTCATAAAATGCAGCAACTGCTAACATGATTCGGACACACTTTTAAGCATCAATACGAGTGAGAAAATCTCATCGTAGTCAACACCTTGAACTTGTCGAAAACATTTTGCGACAATTTGAGCTTTGTAGATAGTAACACTACTATCAGCGCCAGTCTTCCTCTTGAAGATCCATTTATTCTTAATGACTCACCAATCATCAGGCAAGTCAATCAAAGTCCATACTTTGTTCTCATACATGGATCCTATCTTAGATTTCATGGCCTCGAGCCATTTCACGGAATCTAGGCTCATCATCTCTTCCTCATAGTTCGTAGGTTTGTCATGGTCAAGTAACATGCCATCCAGAACAGGATTACCGTACCACTCCGGTGTGGATCACACTCTGGTTGACCTACAAGGTTCGGTAGGAACTTGATATGAAGTTTCATGATCATCATCATTAGCTTCCTCACTAATTGGTGTAGGTGTCACAAGAACCTGTTTCTGTGATGAACTACTCTCCAATAAGGGAGCAGGTACAGTTACCTCATCAAGTTCTACTTTCCTCCCACTCACTTCTTTCGAGAGAAACTACTTCTCTAGAAAGGATCCATTCTTAGCAACGATTGTCTTGCCTTCGAATCTGTGATAGAAGGTGTACCCAACTATCTCCTTTGGGTATCCTATGAAGACACATTTCTCTGATTTGGGTTTGAGCTTATTAGGATGAAACTTTTTCACATAAGCACCACAACCACAAATTTAAGAAATGAAAACTTTGGTTTCTTGCCAAACCACAGTTCATATGGTGTCATCTTGACAGATTTAGATGGTGCCCTATTTAACGTGAATGCAACTGTCTCTAATGCATAACCCCAAAATGATAGTGGTAAATCGGTGAGAGACATCATATATTGCACCATATCTAATAAAGTACGGTTACGATGTTTGGACACACCATCATGCTGTGGTGTTCCAGGTGGCATGAGTTGCGAAACTATTCCGCATTGTTTCAAATGAAGACCAAAATCGTAACTAAAATATTCTCCTCTATGATCAGATCGTGGAAAATTTATTTTCTTATTACGATGATTTTCCACTGCACTCTGAAATTATTTGAACTTTTCAAATGTTTCAGATTTATGTTTCATCAAGAAGATATACCCATATCTTACTCAAATCATCTGGGAAGGTCAGAAAATAATGATACCTGCCGCGAGCCTCAACACTCATCGGACTGCATACATCAGTATGTATTATTTCCAACAAGTTTGTTGCTCGCTCCATTGTTCCGGCGAACGGAGTCTTAGTCATCTTGCCCATGAGGCATGGTTCGCAAGCATCAAGTGATTCCAAAAGCCCATCAGCATGGATTTTCTTCATGCGCTTTACACCAATATGACCTAAACGGCGATGCCACAAATAAGTTGCACTATTATTATTAAATTTCATCTTTTGGCTTCAATATTATGAATATGTGTATCACTATGATCGAGATTCAATAAACCATTCACATTGGGTGTATGACCATTGAAGGTTTTATTCTTGTAAACAGAACAACAATTATTCTCTGACTTTAAATGAATAACCTATTGCAATAAACATGATCAAATCATATTCATGCTTAACGCAAACACCAAATAACATTTATTTAGGTTCAAAACTAACCCGAAAGTATAGGGAGTGTGCGATGATGATCATATCAATCTTGGAACCACTTCCAACACGCATCGTCACTTCACCCTTAACAAGTCTATGTTCATTCTACAACTCCCGTTTCGAGTTACTAATCTTAGCAATTGAACTAGTATCAAATACTGAGGGGTTGCTATAAACACTAGTAAAGTACACATCAATAACATGTATATCAAATATACCTTTGTTCACTTTGCCATCCTTCTTATCCGCCAAATACTTGGGGAAGTTCTGCTTCCAGTGACGAGTCCCTTTGCAATAGAAGCACTTTGTCGGGGGTTGGGTGCGACATATGCCAAAGGATGGCTTATCATGGTGGGAGCGAGTAGAACGTCGTCGGTGCCTGGAAGCGGGATGAGGCGTAGACATGAATGCTGTAGTACTTTACCTAGGTTCGGGGCTCTCCTAGGAGATAACGCCCCTAGTCCTGCTCTGCGGGGTCTCCGCATGACCACTAAGGCTCAAGCATGTACAATGTGTTCCTTGAGCTATATGGCAGAGGTAGAAGGAGGCAGGGCTTGCTCTCCTCTCCCTCTGAGTGTGAGTCTAGTCCTAACAAATCCGAACCCTTTGCATTGGTGCCTTGGGGGTTTGTATAGGTCTACCCCCAGGGGTGGAATGGTAATCCAACTGGGCGTAGGGCCAAGCCATCAGTCTCTCTGGTCGCCGGCTTCTCCGCCGGCTGCTGGGGCCTGCCGGCTGATCTGGTATGCAGCACACAAGCCGCCTCCACCGCTCGTGGGTCTTGCCGGCTGTGGATTACTGTAGCCATGTTGCTAATGACACGTGCTTGGTCAGAGGAGCATGGCTACAGTCCCGCCGCCTGGTGGGAGATCACTGTAGCTATTATGTGTCTTATCTGGTTTATGGTGGGCGGGCCTTGCGGAAGGAGCGGGTCGCCTGCTGAAAGTCGGCTTCCCATGGTTTGACTGGTGAGGCTCCCACCGTCTTCCGGGCTCTCGCTGACCTGTAGGGCCTGCCGTCTTCGGGCCGTACCAACAAGCGGTCGTGGGAGCAGTGCTTCGCCTGACAGGAGTGGCGTCAGGGGTGGAGGGGCAATAGTGCCGCGCCGGGCAGAGATCTCCGCCTGTATGGAGCACTGTGGCCACGCCCGGCCCTAGATATGGGGGTGATGGACTACACTATTGCCTCGCCCTGTCCTGTCTTCTTAATGGTGGTGCAGACTTCGAGGGCACTATGGGCCGACTGCTGGGAGACGGCCTCTCTCGAGGCCGCATGCCAGGAGTCGGCCCGTCTTGGAGCCACATGCCAGGAGTCAGCCCGTCTCGAAGCCGCCTTCCTGAGCATGGCCGTCTTCTGGTAGTCGGTCGTTCGGCCAGCCGGCCACCAGAAAGCGGCGCTTTATCTTGACCTCTTGAGGGGCGCAGCCGGCCCGATGCCTTGAAAGGTTTTGGGACCCAGGTCTGCCTACCCGTGGCCCATTACTCCGACAGTAGTCCCCAAAGCTGGTGAGACTCCGCGGCAGAGGAGCCGAGGAGTCTCAATAGTTTCCTCCTCCGGGTGCCCTGAAGTAAGCTTCGTTTTACTCCTAGGAAGCCGGTCGGTAGGAGCCGGATGCGTCCAGTCGGACCTCTCTGGAATCTCGAATGCGATGGCGCGAACTAGGTGGCGTGCTAGCTAAGCTTCTCAGTCAACTACCCATCAAGGGCGCGCCATGTGGCACCGGCCGGCCGGGCTTGCCTGCAAGCCCATATGCACGATGGGACGCGACAGCATGCCGGGCCTGCCACCACCAGGCCTCGGCACGCGAGCAGATCCGCTGCAGCCGAGGCGGGTGGTTGCGCTCCCGTGCAGAGTTACCACGTGCAGTAACCTGCGCGCTAAAGGTGGGGACGTGGGCTAGTGGGCATAGTTAATTCCATGATCCCACGCCCGGCCCCTCGGCTTCATAGCCCGCATGCTATAAGTAGGGGGGAGAGGGAGCGGTGGGATATGCGCGCCCCTCCACCCCATTCTTGCCTCTTTCCCCATCCTCTCGCCGCAGCGCCCCCGAGCCACGCCGGAGCGCTGCTGCATTCCATTTCTGTCGAACCCGTCCGCCTGAGCCTTTTCTGCTCCGCCCACTTCCCAGCTCCCTCGCCGCACCTTTCCTTCGTCAAGTTCTCCATGGCGCGCGAGCGAGGAGGAGACTGGGACGGGTCCAATGTCCACGAAGAACACATTTCCTTCCTCCGCGCGACGCGACGTCTTCCCGGCGCGGATCATGTGAAGGCGCGCGTGCCGCCGGAGGCAGAGATCTCGCCAGCGCCCGGTGAGGGCAAGCAGGTCGTCTTCCGCTCGCATTTCAACCGCGGCTTCGGCCTTCTGACGAGCGACTTCCTCCGCTCGTTTCTTGAATTATACCACCTCCAGCCCCATCACATCATGCCCAACACTGTGATGCTCCTCGCCGCCTTCGTCACCATATGCGAAGGATACCTCGGCATCCTCCCCACCATCGAGCTGTGGGGAGCCTTCTTCTACACCAAGCTAGGCACCTCCGTCCGGAAGGTGGCTGCCCAGTGCGGTGCCTTCGTCGCGGTTTGCCGACCGTCGCCAAGGAACATCTTCCCCACCATCAAGTTGCCAAAGTTGGTCAAGATGTGGCAGCAGTCCTACTTCTACATCGAGAACATGGATCCGGCTGCTGACTTCCTCAACCTGCCGGCATACGAAACCGGCTTGCCTGCCGAGCCTCGGGCCAGCTGGGGCTACAAGCCGAAGCCGGTATCAGCAGACGGCGCCGCCGTCATCCAACGGCTCAGGGAGCTGATCAACATCGAAGGCCTCAGGGCGTCCGATCTGCTAGTTGCCTTCGTCGAGCACCGAGTTCTTTCGCTCTAGAGTCGTCCACACTTGATCAGCCGGATGAGCTGGCACCGCGACCCGTGCCGGCTGAGCACCAAGGAGATGTCGGCTGCGGAAGTCACAAACCTGGTGAACAAGATCTCCGGCATCAGGCTGGAGGGGTCTTGGAGTTTTGGCAAGCGGCCATATTCTCGCGCCGATCCGCCATCTGCGGTAACTTTTCCGATTCTCTCTCTTCGATACTCACCTTAGTATTGATCTTGGTCTTGATCAGCCGGCCTCTCATCATCTGAAACAGATCTACATGTCGGACGCGACGACCGCCATCGTAGGGGCGGGCGATGACTACCAGCCAGACAGGGCGGTGAGCGACGTGGACGACCCTGACTTGGGGGCGGCCGCCTTGGAGGACACCACGACAGACGGTGTCTATGAAGCAGGCGGCTCCGAAGAAGCTGGCATCGAGACCTTGCCTGATGACGATGAGGACGAAGAAGAGCCACGCCCCGCGCGGGGTGCTGGCAAGGCGGACTCGGGGCCCTCGGGCGAGCCGGCAGCCTGAGGCGGCACGCGCAAGCGCAAGCAAGACGTCACCTTGTTCGGCAGCGCGCCGAAGAAACCCAAGAATCCCATCGCCACGACCAGGCGGAAGGAGGCCACGGCGAAGGCAAACAAGTACCAGAAGCTCCCAAAGGCGCCCCCTATGGTGTCGGCGTAAGTTTCTTTCCCTTATGCTTTCTTTCTTGTTAGGTCTCCCTTTCCCTTATACTTCCTTTCTTTTATTTCCTTGATTTTAGGGCTCCGCTCTCCCTCGAGAAGTCGGTCACCGCCTCCATCGTGGGGTCGACGAAGACCTCCACTACGACCCGGTGAATCGATCCGGCGGCCGACCTCCAGGAGGTGACGGAGCGAAACGCGCGTGTGGGGACCCCGACTCATAAGTCATGATCACCGAATGCACGTGTACAGTGATCCCAGAGATCAATGCTCACTGAACACACAGAAGCTAAATAACAAGAGTCTTACATCCATACATATCGTCTTACACAAATTATGACCATTATGGTCAAGCCTTACATTGATAAAGCCTTAAGGGCTGAACATCAAATGAAACACAAGCAGCGGAAATCTTCGTCGATAAGTAGAACCCATGCCATCTGCCTTAACCCTACAGGCATTCTGATTGGGAAGCGTCCTAGTTCGCATGATCATCTCCATAGAATTCTTCTTCGAACTCCTGTTCTTCCATGCCTGGCCAATTAAATAACCAGTGGCAAGCCAATGAGTACTTTGAATGTACTCGCAAGCAACCCACATTTTGGTTCAAGATACAAAAATGCATGATATAGGTAAATTTTTGCGGAAAGCTAGTTTTGAGTGCAATGACAAGTTTGACCACTCGTAAGACATGCATCAGGAGAATTCAAGTAACCATGAGGACAGGTTACAGATATCAACATAAATAGAGCGGGCACCAACCCAACTCAATCATGTCAAGTCCTTGACTTGACCCAAGTAGTTCTTACCACTTATCCAACACACACGCTGGTTTGTAAACAAGTGGACGTAGCCCAAGAGCAGTTACCCAACTGTCCTTGACCATGGACATGGCTATTCGAATAGTTTTACACACACTTTACCCACAAGATCCGGGGAACTTCCGTGTCATCCACGACCCGCGGTACCTCAAGTACCCGGGGTAAGCACCCGATCACTATCTTTCCCTAGACGACACTAACATGGAGTCCACTCGATTGGTAGTAACCCCCGTGCCCAACATTTCACAACTTAAAAATTGTGGAGCAAGCATACCACTAGCACGGGGTACCAACGGTGTGTCCGGTGCCGCATAAAAATGTTCTTGGACGCCCTACCTGGCACGACCCCGTCCCGAGAGAGAGCACCAACTCTCCCCCGTCACTAGTAATGCGGGCTCCAAGCTAGTATCGGCCCAGGTAATCAATAATGCCCTTTCCCATAAAAGGGTAGAGTGGTTGCGCATGTAAGGTTGGAATAACGGTCGCAACTTAAACCAATCCGCTTTGAAAACAACACACACGCTTGCCTCGGTACACCACTTCGTCATCAAGTGTCTACCCAACTCATCATCTCCCTCGAGCATAAGTGGCACCCGACGGGGTTTTCGAAAAGTCCTTTGAAAATACTTTGTCTCCATCACTATGCATATACCCGTCCCCTTTTTGCGTAGCAACTACTTTAGCATCCTATCTACTCCCACCGGCATAACTCTCATAAGGAGGTAGGGTCATGCACAATGCAAGTATCAACGAGGATGTAACGGAGGCAAACCATCAAAGTGGTTCCACCTCATCATGATTCCGATGCAACAATAATAAAGTGCTATATGAAATGCATAATAAGGGGTTCATAGACATGGTCAAAGGGCTGCTTGCCTGGCTCAACAAAGTCTTCGGGGTCTTCAAAGTCTTCAGGTCCAACTCCTTCGTCAGCAACGCAATCTATCGTCGCAAAATAATAACGAGAAAAATAAGGCAATAATAAAACAGAAAAACCAAAGTGCTCAGAAAAATGTCAACTCATTTTTGTAAAATACTAGGTTGAAAACTAAGAAGGGGAAAATTCCTAGTTTTGGACTTGGTGTCGCAGAATAGGAGAAATGGATTTACAAAGGCATATTTAAATGCTTAAAATCACATTTAAATATTTATAGTGAAGAAAAGGTTGTTGGATTTGAATGAAAGTTGCACCATTAAATAGGTTGCAATATTTTAGGAATTTAGGAATTGGAATTAATTCATTTGGACATATATTCTGTCCTGTAGAATTTTTGGAAAAAGTGACAGAAAAGAAAAAGAAAAAGGGCCCTGTGCCTGCTGGGCCAGAACAGTCGCAGGGCAGCAGGCCCAGCCAGCGAAGCGGCCCAGAGCACTGGTGCACGCGCGTGCGCCAGGTTTAAACCTGACAGGCAGGGCCCAGGCGTCAGCTAGAGAGAGGGGACGATGAAGGGGAGAGGCTGACAGGCGGGGCCCGCCTGTCATCCCTAACCCTGAGTCCACGCGGCCGGCGAGCTCACCGGCGACGATGCAGGGCACGGCGAGGTCGGGCGAGGGCACGGCTGGGCTCAGCATCGTGTCGCCGTTCGGGTGGAGGTGGTGGACGTCACCGGAGTTGCCTGGTTTGCCGGCAACGAGGTCTTGCGGCGGAGGAGCTTCGGGTGTCGACGGTTCCGGCCGACTCCGGCTGCAAACGAGGTGGAGGAGAGAGGGGAAATGATCAGTGGGATGCAGGGGTTCCAGATCGAGGCAGAGGAGGAGCGGGGGAGGCCTATACCTCGCGAACTCTGGCGAGCCGAAGCGGCGGAGCTCGAGCTCGATCTTGAGCTCGGGCGGCTCAGGAGGCGAACTGGGGGTGCAGGGGGGTGATTAGGGGAATGAGAGAGCGAGTGGTGAGGAGAGGAGGGCTCGGGAAGGCCTTTAAATAGGCGAACGGTGAGGTCCCGTAGACCTATGCGCCGGCGAGCTCACGCTCGTCGCTGCAGGGCTCGGGGAAAGCAGGCGTGGTGTCTGGGGTGTTCCTGGACGTCGACCACGTCGGGTGAGATAGAGAGAGGGAGTGGGAGAGGTTAGAGGCGCGCGCGTGTGAGCCGCACCATTGGCGCGCTCGGGCGGCCTATGTTTGCTAGCGCGGAGGCGCAGGGAGGAGGAGAGAGGAGGGGGCCGACCGCGTAGCGTGTTGCGGACGCTGAGGCGCATCGGCAGGCGCGCGGGGGAGGCCCGTGGTGGCCGGAGGTGCTTGGCAGGGGGCGGCTACAGTGCGGACAAGGAGGACACGGACAAGCATGTCTGGTAGCTCTTGGAAGGAGTAAAGAAAGGGGAGGAAGCATTGGATGCCATGGATGGCCACTAGGGTGATGGGAGAGGAAGAAGAAGTGTGCAAATGGGCTGTCCATAGAGAGGAAGTGGGGTTTTACCCATCCAGTAAGTGAGCTGTGGATTTGCATTGATACTGGAGGTGAAAGGGGACTAGGAGGAGCTGTGGTAAAAAGTTGAGCTCAAGGAGATTAGTGGAAGGGGTCAAAATGGTGTTTTTGGAAAAATGGCAGAAGGTGTTTGATAAAGGTTTTGGCAAGCAAATGAACTCCAATTGCCATGATACTTAACAGGATGGAATGACACTTAGAAATAGGATGTTCCACCAAGTATGAGCTCATTTGGGCAAAGTAGCCAATGTAACTTTGGTAAACCCTAGAAATTAGCAGAAATGGGTTTTCCAAGATCTAGTCATGCAAAACCATTCTCCTTGATGCACCACTTGGTTTAGCGTCATCATTTGGGGATTTGAACATGTCCACAAAAATTCAGATTAAAAGAACACACTTGGCAATGTAGAGTTGCTCAAATTTGGTTCTGGACAAAAAAGGGTTTTGGGGCATTTTGGTGGTGAACCAAAATGACTTTAATTGACTTGAGGCTTTGCAAGGTGATCACAACATGCATTTTTGACTTGCTGGATTTTTCTTGGATTTTTATGAAAATATTTCCTGTAGAAATATTTCAAATCCTTGAAATGGGCAGAAATGGTTTTGGGAGGTTTTGTCCAATATTTTGAACATGACCATGTGTTGAAACTCTTATATATGGGAAATATATGCCCACTGAGTTTCCCTGATTTTTGTCAAATATTTGTGAATCAATAAAATAATTTTTCCCTATTAAAGACCATTTATGGCCTTAAGAAAAAGCCTTTAAATAAAATAGGCAAATAACTTTTAAAATTATATTTTTGGGGTTTATGGGTATCCTATATCTAATAGGAGTCAAAAATACTTTTGGAAATATTTTTGCTGCCCTTAATTAAGTACTTGCAGTGCAAATCTCAATTCAAGGGTTTTTGGAAATCTAATTTTAGAAAATACTTTTTGGCCAAATTATTTTTGTAAGAAAATACTATATTGTACTATACACATGGCATGATCATTGGGCAGAAGTTTGGGGCAAGGAGATGAAGTACAGAAGGTGGAGTAGTTGACTTTAAAGAGCACTAGAAAAATCACAGAGAGAAAAACCAACTCCAAAATAAAAAGGCAAACAATGCAAAAGTTTTTTTTGTTGGTCCAAATTTTCATGCTTTAATAATGCAAATGAAGTGTTACAAAATGCAGGGTGTGACAACGCGGGAGGCGCGTGAGGAGCGGGAAGCTGCCCGCCTGGAGAAGGCGGAGGCATACAAGGCGGAGGCTGCCGCTTTGAAGAAGCTGGCGGAGGCCGAGGCCGCCGCTGTGGTGAAGAAGCAGGCTGAGGAAGACGCGTGCCATCAGTCGGCGATATTCGTCACCCCCCGAACTCCGCCGCCACCACCAGAGTTCGTGGTGCCGACCAAGGAAGCTGGTGACGAGCACCCGATCATGGACAGGGACGGTGGTGATGTCGTCATGCCGGACATAAACATGCCTCCGCCACCTCCTTCCGAGGAGGCGCGAGAGAAACTACCGACTGACCCGCCGCGCCACCAGCCGGAGATGGGCCAATGACAGGTCCAACTCCCGAGGTCCGCACACCCTCGCACCGCTGATTTGCGAAGGCGATCTTGGCACCGTGGCCTCAAGAAGTCGGCACCGCGAGCTCGTCGATCCCAGATGCCGAGGCGACCAGTGCCGCGCCCGTTGACTGGGTGCGGGGAGGTGGGACGGGCCCCTTGAACAAGGCAATCCTGGACGTCCAGGCCAAGCTTCGCACAAAAGCCGATGCACTCAAGCACTACAACAATGCATTCCTGGAGTCGCGAGCAGCCATCCGGGTAAGCTTCTTGCTTCTTTTTATTTTTAATTCTTGTACTGTTTTGTGGGGGCGCGCAGGCGCACCCACTTCGTGTAGTCCCCATGTTTGGGGCCTGCTGCTGAGCAGGCGGCCCAGAACTTTAATTGGCAAGCTCCGAGTACTAACGCTTGTCTATTATCTTTGCTGCAGGATTATCATAACCTTCGTGCAGCCGCCTTCAACTCCAAAGTCCAGGAGTTGGATCAATAGGTCGTCGACTTGTCGGAGAGCTGGAGTAAGTCTTTTTCTTTCTCTGCGGTGGCGCGCTGGTGCACCCGTGGGCTGTAGTCCCCGAGATTCGGGCCAACTGCTGAGCAGTCGGGCCGGATCTTCCTGGCGAATATTCTTTTTCTCCGTCGATTGCTGATATCTCTTTCTTTTTTCTACTTCTGTAGAGGCCAACGCCACCCTTCAATGGCAGCTGGGCGTAGCCAACACCGCGCTGCGTGCCAAGGAGGTGGACTGCAACAAGCTGGCCGAAGAGCGCGACCGGCTGGCCACACAATTGGCGGAGCAGGCGGAACTTCTCAAGAAGGCTCAGAAGGAGGCCGAGGACAAGGAAGCGGGTCTCCTTGCTGAGTTCTAGATCGAGCGCTCCGCCTGGACCGACAAGGAGGCGATGCTGACAGCCGGCTTTGGCGAGATCAAAGACATGGTCGACGGTAAGCTGCCTTCTTTACTCTTTCTTCAAATCGCCAGCTTCTAATCGAGCCGACTTCTTGTTTGTGATCTAACTCTTTGCTTTTTTGCCCTAGTAGACTACTTCCCCAGTCACTCTGGTGCTGCCAACCTGGCTATTGAGGCCGACCACAAAGGACGGAGGGCAGAAGGTGACCAGATCACTGCCAATGCCCCTCCCACTCTCCGCGAGCAGCTTCTTAGCATCTAGGCTCGTCTTCGGCTGACTCATCGGATGTTGCGCCGCCTTCAGCATGTCGGCGCCCAGGAATCGCTGCCCTATGCCCCAACATGCTGGCTCCGTGAACCCCCAGCCGGACTGCCGACTGGGTGGAGGTGGCGGCCGGCCGCCTTGAGGCGTGGAAGGGCTCCTTGGCTCGGGCGGAGCACGCTGGGCCCTATAGTTTGTCAACGCGTGGTACCCTGGGCTAAATCTAGCCTAGTTGACCACGTTTTGCCAGGAAGCCCAGGAGGAGTTGGCAGCAGTGGAGGGTGAGCTTGTCAGGCGGGCGGTAGCAATCGCCGAGTACACCGACACCGGCGTCTTCATCCCGGAGCTGGCCGAGAACGGTGCTGAGGCGCCACGAGAATGGTTCAGGCTGAACCCGAAGGACGGGGAAGACTCGGTCGAGGTGATCGACTCCAGCGACGAGGGAGAAGACGAGGAGGAAGAGGAAGGCGAGGAGGGGGCGCCAGAGGTCGGAGCGGACGGCCAGCCTCAACTCGGCCGCGCCTACAGCAACGAGCCACGCCCAAGCGGGCCGGCTGCTGCTGAAGGTGACAAAGCGAAGAGCGACCAGCCGTCCGCTAAACCAGACGGTGCCACCGAATCCACCATTCCGCCGAACCCGCCTGCTGCTTCCTAGGCTGCCTTTTTTCCTTTATTTCTTCCTGCTTATTAGTCTCACCAAACTTTGTTAACTTAGCACAGTTCCACCCATGGGGTGTATTTCAAACTCATGTTGGATGTCGTCCAAGGGCCTTGTGATGTGTAAATATTTACCAAGTTCTATCTTTCCTTGATTGTTGCTCTTTGGCTTTTTTTCCTTTGTTGCCTTCCCTTAGTTGTCGTCTTGCTAGACGAACAGCCGTTCCATGGACTGTGGCTGGGTCAAGTACTTAGCCACTTTTGGGAAGGCAAGTACTTAGCCGACTAGAGTTTTCTAGCAAGTGAAGTTGAAACCGGACGGCCGGCTACTTAACAGCTGGCCGGCGAGGCAGGAAGCCGACTTGGACTATGTTTATGCTTTGGATCCTTAGCCATTTTTCATGCAGTCACCCTTTCTCCCTTTACTCCTGCCGACAAAACATTCGCTCTGCGAGCTACTACTTCTGGCAGGAGAAAGCTTAGGTGCCAACACATTACTTGTCTGGCTGCAGGAAGCATTTCATAGCACAAGGCGGCAAGTCCCCGGGTCGACTGGTCGAACCCCGTGCCAGACAGATTATAGAAATAACACAACTGACATGCATAGTGTTTATCATATGGATAAAAGAGGGCAGTCCCCGAGCTCTCCTCGAGGGACCCGGAGTCTTTGTACTTAATATAAAAGTTTCCATGGTACATACTGTATCAACTATAAAACCTTCGAAGGAGGTTTGCATTCCATGATCATTCCGTCTCCTTGCCAGAGTCATCTCTTTTGCGTGCTCGAGGCTTCTGAGCATCGATGAGGTAGTAGGAGTCATTGCCCAACACCTTGCTGATGATGAAGGGGCCTTCCCAAGGTGCCGAGAGCTTGTGCTGGCCGGCAGTTTGCTGGATCAGCCGGAGCACAAGGTCTCCTTCTTGGAAGGATCTTGGCTTAACCTTTCGGTTGTAGTATCGGCGTAGACTCTGCTGGTAGATGGTAGACCGGTTGAGTGCCAATAGTTGGCCTTCTTCTAGCTTATCGTCGTCGTCTTGTCGTGCTTCTTTTGCCTCCTTTTCGGTGTACATGGTGACTCGAGGGTAGTCGAATTCTATGTTCGTCGGGATGACGGCTTCGGTTGACTTGTTCGAAGTTGTACGCAGGCTCTAGAGGACGGCTGGCAGCTCGTCGAGCCAACACCCGACCAACCGCTCCAGAGGTTCGACCAGTCGAGGCTTGATGCCAGATAAAATGAGGTCGATTGCTCGCTCCACCTGGCCATTTGACTATGGGTGAGCAACGGACGTCAGGTCCAATCGGATTCCCTGTGTCGCGCAGAAACGGGCCAAGGCGCCTGTCGGTGTCAAAACTGGCGGATCTCGGGTAGGGGGTCCCGAACTGTGGGTCTAGGCCGGATGGTAATAGGAGGCAAGGGACATGAAGTTTTACCCAGGTTCGGGCCCTCTCGATGGAGGTAAAACCCTACGTCCTGCTTGATTAATATTGATGATATGGGTAGTACAAGAGTAGATCTACCACGAGATCGGGGTGGCTAAACCCTAGAAGCTAGCCTATGGTATGATTGTTGTTCTGTCTTTTGTCCTACGGACTAAAACCCTCCAGTTTATATAGACATCGGAGAGGGTTAGGGTTACACAAAGTCGGTTACAATGGTAGGAGATCTACATCTCCGTATCGCCAAGCTTGCCTTCCACGCCAAGGAAAGTCCCTTCCGGACACGGGACGAAGTCTTCAGTCTTGTATCTTCATAGTCCAGGAGTCCGACTGAAGGTATAGTCCGGCCATCCGGACAGCCCCTAATCCAGTACTCCCTCAGTAGCCGCCGAACCAGGCTTCAATGACGATGAGTCCAGCGCGCAGATTGTCTGCGGCATTGCAAGGCGGGTTCTCCTCAAAATTCCGTGTACCTGTTGAATAAAGTCCGGTTTCTTATAAATGTTGCGCTCCTTGGCTTCTACGCACAATAATGTCCGTCTCCCACATGTCAAACGAATATGAAAAGTCTGAGTGTTTTTTCATTCACACCCCTAGCCGTGTAAATGAGCTGCCCATTTAAGGGGACGAGGATTTAGATCCAAACCAGATCTTCGCCCTTCGCGAGTGTTCATCAGAGCGCATCCGACAAAGGTCCATTCCACCATGGCCAGCCATCGCAACTCCTCCTTTCGCCATTCCAGCCCTCAGCCTGGATATTGGGAGAGATGCTTCATCCCGCATAGCGAGCTAGTGACGCTCCAGACCAAGGGATTTCTCCCCCTGGCTTATATGATCCTGGTTCGAGCCGGTCTTGCCATCTATAACGGCGGAAAGCAAGCGGAGAGTGCCCCTAATCCCTCCAAAGAAGAGCCGGTATGCCTTGTCCCTTATTTAATAAGAGGGCTCGGATTTCCAATCCATCCATTTCTCCGGGGGCTGCTGGAGTTCTACGGCCTCCAGCTACACAATCTCACGCCGGCCTCCGTATTGCATATCGCGGGCTTCGTAGCCCTCTGCGAGCTGTTTTTGGGTGTTGAGGCTCATTTCGGGCTATGGAAAAGGTTATTCTGCCTTGTGCCCCGCTCTAACGAGGGGTCAATATATCAAGTGGGCGGAGCCGAAGTGTGGCGCATCGCCGGGACCGGATATCTATCCGGAACCCCAAAGAAGGCATCCGAAGACTGGCCTTCGGAATGGTTTTATATAGAGGACGTCCCACTGCCGGATCCTGTTCGGATTGGCCTCCCTGAGTTCGACAGTGCTCCCTTAAAGAAGCGCCTAAGATGGCGTCCACGGAGCCCTCAGAGGGAAAGTGACAGGGACATCATTTACCGGATGGGCCAAATAAGATTGTTAGCCCATTCCGGACTGACCATGATCGGGATTATGGCCGAATGCATTATGCGGGTGGTGCAGCCGCTTCAGTATAGAAGCCACCCCATGTGGGACTTCAACGGGGAGGACGACGCCACCCGCTACGGCCGTAAGGGGCCAGATTCAGCTGCTGCTCTACTAAAGATCTTGTCCACTTCGTATAAGGGAGAAGAGGAGGAATTTCTCCGCGTCAACCCACAAGGTGGATTCTCTATGCACAATCCCCCAAGCTGGGTAAGCGGCCGCATTTACTTGCCCATCTGTTTTGTATTCCCATTGTTAAATATTCAGTCTAACGACTTCAACCCAGGAACTGCGCCAGGCTGTTAAGGAAATAAACAGCCCTCCTCCACAACCCGAGGACCCAGGAAGGTCCCTCGACCCGGCCTCTCTAGAGGATCCGGACATATCTGTAGAGCTGATTGATGGAGTGTTCCATCGATTGAGCAAGGACAACGCCTTGGTGGCCATTACGGCCAATTACCCACGGCTAATCCCGGCCTCCCAGGTAACTGAGATCGAAGTCCCAGTACCCCGAATAGGTGTCCGCCCTCTCGTGTTTTCAGTTTCCTGATTACAACCGAGCTTTGTAGGGGAGGTTTTTGAGACAGGAGGCCGAGGGGCCGCAGGGCCCCGTGGGCAGAAAAGAGGTGCAGTCCGGACCGAGGCATCAGCGCAAAGGTATGGCGCGCCCCCTTATCCCAGGTGTTACACCTGCGAGGCATATTAACGTGCTCTCTTCGGGATAAAGAGACCTCGCCGGACTATACCCGGAGAGGCTGCCAACCGCGCCTCCACCAGCTAGGCTCCCAAGCCTGGTCCGGAGGCGGAGGCGAATAAAAGGCGCACACCGGACGCTCCTCCGATGGAGGATGTGGACAGGTTGTCTGCCACCAACTCTGAGGTGGAGAGTGCCATGAACCACAGGCGTCGCCACACAATTCTTCGTGACGCTTGTTTCTCCCAAGAGGCATCAGATGCCTTTAATTCAGGAGATGCATACCTCCGTGCCGCTCAAAATTGTCTAGCCAGAGCCACGGAGCAATATGTAAAAGACATACGGGTAAGAAAATTTTGGTAATTATATATATATATATACCAGTAGCCCCCGAGACTTGAAACAATTAGAATGACTGATTTAAGGATCATTTGTTATGCAGGTTCTTACAGAAAAGAGTTCCCTACTGTCCAAGGAGCTGGAAGAGTGCAAAGCCCAACTTGAGGATGCACTAGCCGCGGCAGGGGAGCCCAAGGAGACCCCCTCTGGTAATATACACTTCGAAAGATAAGTATTTTGTGAAGCACGACATGGGTGCGAATCTGATAAATGAAATTGCAGATGGCGCCGGATTGAATCCGGAAAGGCAACACCTCCTACGCCAGCTAAAGGCTGGTGAGAAGGTGCTGACAAAGGTGAGGCGGGAGAAGAACGATCTCCAAGATGCCAACACCAAGCTGGGCGTCGAGCTGAAAGATGTTCGTGCCCAGCTGTTAGACTCCGTTAAGGAGAATCAGCGGCTTCGGCGTGGCATATTTAGTAAGTGCTTGAACGAACCTTTGAAAGAAAGTTCGGCGGGGAAGTCGACTAACAGAGCAATGTCTGTAGGTGTGCTAACAGGTTGTCCTGCAGAGGAGATGCCCGGTTCTACGGGTGACCTTCTTCCCAAGCTCTCGCAACTGCTCGATCGAGTTCGGCAGGCGATGCAAGGCTTCGCCCAGGCCCTGTGGCCATCCATCTCCATGCCTGAAGTTCTTGGAGAGCTTGCGGAGAAGCTAAGGGGAGCACGGCAGCGCTTCCGATTGTGGAAGATATCGGCATGCCGTCAAGGCGCTAGGGAGGCCTGGGCCATGGTGAAGACGCGGTACACAAAGGCTAACCCCAACCACATGGCCGAGGTCGGTCCTGTGGGGCCCGATGGGAAGGAGATCCCTGTAAGCTTAGTCAACCTGTTAGATGGTAAATATTCAAGTAGAATTGGCCGCAAAGTATTCCCAGCAGGACTGTAAATTAGACAACCTGTTAGATGGTATTGAAGAGGAATACAATCAGTCAAAATGACTATGTAATGTAATTGACATTTATAATGCCTTCTAGCCGGATTGTAGATCGTTTGTCATGGCAGGCCTTTTCGCTTCAGCCTCGGGACCTGACGGTCCGGAGTGTGTCCGAATTCCCATGCGATTATATAAGAACCGCGGAATGCATGGAGACCAGGCGTAGGGGTCATTAGTGCGTGAACAGACAAGTGCCCGACTAGTTATGTTATATTACATGGTTAGTAAGAAACATCTTCCATTGAGAATAGTTCCGTTAGGGGTTCCTTTCCCTGGGAGGCATGCCCTAAAGTGCATGCCCATTCCACGAAAAAGTCGCGGGAAAAAAAGCATCTGGGGGCGCATAAATAAATAGATAAATGAGAAGATCATCTTTTAGGTCACCGACCGAATATTCCCTTAAGAACACTAGCTTTCGGCTTCACCCAGTCTGAGGTACACATCCGGCTGATCCGGCAGTAACAATCACAGAGGTGCTCCCTTTACCGCCTAGCTGAACAATCGGGAACGTAGGGGTAAGCACAGGAGCCAGGCAACCCAGCTTGGCCAAAACTTAAGTCATATCGATGCATATAATGGTGAAATAAAAGGTACATGCGGAAGTGTAACACATGTGTTGGGCATGAAGACCGTATAAATAAGCTTCTGTTAAAAGAAGCCCCCAGGTTTAATGAGTGCGAATAGCACGTAATTTGATGAGCCTTTAAAGGCTATAAGAGAAAGGAAAGGGAGAAGGAGAGAAATGTAAGACAGACAGTATATAAAAAATGGACAAAGGAAGGAGACGAACACAGAGTCCAGTGCTAGGCATAGAATCTTCGGAGACGGGCTACGTTCCATGGGTTCCACTCGAGTTTGTTATCCGATGCATCTCGCAGGCGGTACGCTCCACCAGTCAGGACTTGGTCGATTATGAAGGGACCTTCCCACTTGGGCTTGAGTTTGTCCTTTTTCTTGTCCGGCGGGCGTAGAACTAATTCGCCAATGTTGTAATTTTTGGCCCGTACTTCTCTGCTTTGGTATCTTCGAGCCTGCTGTTGATAGAATGCGGAACGGGCTTTTGCCGCGTCACGCTCCTCCTCTAATGCGTCCAAACTGTCCTGCCGATCGAGCTCGGCTTCTCTTTCTTCGTACATGCGCACTCGAGGTGAGTCATGAATTATGTCGCAAGGCAAAACTGCCTCTACGCCGTACACCATAAAGAATGGTGTGTATCCGGTGGTGCGATTCGACATGGTCCGCAGCCCCCAGAGTACGGAGTCGAGCTCCTCTACCTAGTGCGTTCTCGATTCCTTGAGGGACCGCACTAATCTAGGTTTGATGCCGCTGATGATATGACCATTTGCATGTTCGACCTGGCCATTAGTTTGTGGGTGATAGATGGAAGCATAATCGAGCTTGATGCCCATGTTTTTGCACCAGAGTTTTACCTCGTCGGCAGTAAAGTTTGTGTCGTTATCAGTGATGATGTTGTGGGGGACGCCGTAACGGTGTACAACCCTGGATATAAAGTCTATCACCAGTCCGGATTCGGCCATCTTAACAGGCTTGGCTTCTATCCATTTGGTGAACTTATCCACCATGACCAGTAAGTATTTTTGCTTGTGGGTTCCACCTTTAAGGGGTCCAACCATGTCAAGCCCCCAGACCGTGAAGGTCCAAGTGATGGGGATAGTTTGGAGGGCAGTGGGTGGTATATGGCTTTGGTTTGCAAAGAGCTGGCAACCGGTGCATTTTTGGACTAAGTCCTGGGCGTCTGCCCGAGCCGTCGGCCAATAAAAGCCTGTACGGAAGGCCTTGCTTACAAGGGACCGAGCTGCAGCGTGATGACCACCGAGTCCGGCATGAATTTCAGCCAGGAGGTTCCGCCCTTCCTCTTCGAAGATGCACCTTTGAAGGACTCCGGTAGTGCTTTTCTTATAAATCTCTCCTTCATGGACTTTGTAGGCTTTGGATCGCTGCACTATGCAGCGTGCCTCACTTTGGTCCTCAGGGAGTTCCTTCCTAATAAGGTAGGCGAGGAATGGTTCTGTCCACGGGGCGATGATGGCCATTATTACGTGGGCTGGGGGTGTTATTTCATTGCCAGAGCCTCCGATTGTGTCAGAATGTTCGGTGTCGGGCAGTGCGGTTGGGTCCGGGCTGTTATTGTTCAGCTCCCCTTCCCATACTACGGATGGCTTGAACAGCCTTTCGAAGAAGATGTTGGGGGGAACTACATCGCGTTTTGCTCCGATGCGTGCCAGGACATCTTCCGCCTGATTATTTTCCCGGGCTATATGGTGAAATTCAAGCCCCTCGAATCGAGCTGACATTTTTAGGATGGTGTTGAGGTAAGCTGCCATTTTTGGATCCTTGGCATCGAAGTCTCTATTTATTTGGGATATTGCGAGGTTCAAGTCCCCGCGCACCTCTAGGCGTTGAATGCCCATGGATACTGCCATCCGGAGACCATGTAAAAGGGCCTCATATTCGGTTGCATTGTTGGATTCTTTGTACATAATATGGAGTACGTATTGAACTGTGTCTCCTGTGGGGGACGTCAACACGACGCCGGCCCCCAGTCCGGCCAACATCTTGGAGCCGTCGAAATGCATGATCCAATTTGAATATGTGCCGTACTCTTTAGGGAGTTCGGCCTCCGTCCATTCTGCGACGAAGTCGGCCGGAACTTGCGACTTGATGGCTCGCCGTGGCTTATAGGTTATGTCGAACGGGAGGAGCTCAATGGCCTATTTTGCAATCCGGCCCGTTGTGTCACGGCTGTTTATAATATTGTTAAGTGGTACTTCCGAGGCTACAGTTATTGAACACTCTTGAAAGTAGTGTCATAGCTTCTGGGCTGCCATGAATACCGCGTACGCAATCTTTTGATAATGCGGGTACCGTGATTTGCAGGGAGTGAGGACAGTGGACACATAATAGACCGGCTTTTGAAGGGGAAATTTTTGTCCGTCCATTTCTTGTTCGACGACGAGCACTGCGCCACTAGTAGAAAACGGAGCTTTAAAACTGGTTCGTAAGGGCCTTTAGTGTCGGTTCCATAACCGGCACTAATTGGTGGGCACTAAAGGCCCCCCCTTTAGTACCGGTTCGGCACAAACCGGCGCTAAAGTGCCACCACGTGGCGTGAGCTCGCGCCCTGGTATGGGGGACCTTTAGTACCGGTTGGTGTTACCAACCGGTACTAAAGGTTTTTTTTTTGAAAATTTTGGATTTTTTTATTTTTATTTTTATTTTTTCGATTTTTAATTTTTCTGAATTATTTGGTGATTTAGTCTCTAATCACCTCTCTTAACTGCTCAAGTGTGGATCACTCATTCCAAATCATCTAACTCCCCGACCGGTCACCCATCCCTCTCACTACTCCAGCCCTGAGCACGCTTAACTTTCGGGTTCTATTCTCCTTCGTTTCCAAGTCTGCACTTGTTGTTTTCCTGACAATAGTAAGATGCCAATCCTATTAACCCTCAGGAGTTTAGCTTGAGCATGAAGTCACACATTTCACTATTTGAGTTTGAAACTATTATTCTAAAAAACAGTAATTGTTGAGTAACACTAATATTTCTTGAATAAGTTTGACCATAGTTTGACCACAGTTTGACCATAGTTAGACCAGATTTGACCAAAATTCAAAAAAATGAAATAATTATTTAGTAACACTAATATTCTTGAATAATTATGTAGTAATATTAATACTTCTTGAATAAGTAGTTTGACCAGATTTAACAAATTTTTTAAAAAAATTAAATTTGACCATATCTTTTTTTCCTTTTGGAATTTGAGGATTCTAAAAAATTGCAAATGGGCCGTAGGCCGTCTCCATCGGATGCGGATTTTCATGCTGAATTTTTTGATATATTATATGTTTTTTCCGACATCGCATGCAAAAGTTATAGCCGTTTTACATTTTCCCTACACTTTTTGCAAAACATGTCGAAATTTAAGTTTTCAATTTTTCCTAACTAGTAGATGTAGTAATATAACTACCTCTCGAAGGATTTTATTTTTTGAAGTTTTTATCATTTTCTTTTGATTTTTTC